>NC_068372.1:10865466-10868605 GCF_023724105.1 Carassius gibelio
GGTCAAGCATTGTCCTATCGGGGTGCAGAAGAGATCGTGGGTAATGCTCAAAGTGATGTGGTAGGGATTTTGAGGAACATCATCGAATGCCAGCAACAGCTCAACGAATCCTTACGTCACGCTGCCGAATTTTGGAGAAGCTGTCACGAACAATTATATGGTGAATTTCGTCAGTTTCAACAGCGCATGAACGGGGTACCGGGAGAAATCCATCAGGTACAAGTTGAACAAAATTTAATTGTTAATGCTCTTACTCTGATCACTGAACGTTTAAATCTAATGCAAAGAATGTTATCAGATTTGTACCAGCGTGATCATCCTTGATATGTATTGTCTTGTTGTTTTTAGTATTATTAATTTTTTTTTTTTTAAATTTGGCTTAAAAAAAAAAAAAAAAAAAAATATTGTTTATTATTTCTTACACGTATTATTGTTTTGTTCTAGGTTGTGAATTGCCATTAGTTTTTTCATTTATTAATATTGTCTATTGGCATCGATTTATACCATATTGCATGTTATTGTGTCCCACATTAGGGGTTGTTTTACTTCAGGAGAAAATATGTGGTTTTGAATTTATAACAGCTGTATGTTTCTGTTTTGTCAACTATATCGCATTGTGAGCTGGTGTTGGTGTTTTCAGGAGTATGCACGCTTGTCTTTAAAATAAAAAAAATAATAATTCAAAATGAGTAGTAAAAGATGTCACGATGATTTACATACCCATGCTTCAGAAGATGATCAGAGACCATTAAGACCCAGATATGATTTTCAAAACAGTACACAGCAGTTACACGAAATTATTAACAATCATTTACAGATGTTACCGCCTAATCCTCTTAACATGATAGATAGATTACACGAACTTATAGACGAACAACACGAATGGTTGGGTGCCGTTGTAGACAGCGATGGTCAGGTCGGTGCAGGAACTTCTAATGACGATGCCTCGGGTTACGATCCCACAGCTCCAGATATGGGTCTCAGTCAGCATTACATAGATAGACTAGTGAGAGAAGGAGGTAGTGTGGGTAATTTTACGATTGTCCCAAGACCTCGATTTAATGGGCTAGAAATTCGCAGAACTTTAAATTTTCGTGAAATAGCGACAGATGATTTTGCAGCGTATAATATATTTTTACATGATATTTTGAATGAGATTGTTACGCTTTCCAGATTATTAGCTGGAGAGGGGGGTTTTTTTAACATCTCTCTGCAAGGTGCAAGTCTCCCCACAGATATTAATGCCGTTCTAACACCTGATAACAACCACGACGTTAATGTGTTTGTAGAACAAATCGAACGAACCGTTCAAAGCAATACGGATGTGGCTTTTGATACCGCTTTAGAGTTACGTGTCTCTGTAGCGCGAAACAAACAAGGCGGTGGTCGTTGGAAGTTGGCTGATCTGGCACATAACCAGGTCATACAGAAAAATAGAATGCATTTGTTTGCCCCCAAAAATGTCACAGACAATATGTGTTTTAGCATGTGTATAGCTCACTTTCTAAATCCACAGTGTACCGACGCAGAATTGATGACATTAGCTAGAAATATACATACCGATCTGGGTTATGATCCACAAGATAAAATTGCGTTGCATGATGTTTCTAAATTTGAAACCCTTCTAGACTTGAAAATAGTTATCTTTCACAGATCAGGTTCAGGTAAATTGGAAGTGTATAAAAATACAGATGAGCTGCATCACAAGACGCTGCATTTGTACCTGCATGAAGAACATTTTTATGGGATAAAAAATCTGAAAGCCTTCTTAGGATACGCGTATGTTTGTGAGTACTGCTATCAAGGGTTTAGTGATCGTAGTCTACATCATTGCAAATTTACATGTAACGTATGCATGAACATATCTTGCTACACGCATCCCAAGAAATCGGTGCAATGCGATGATTGCTTGAGATACTGTAGATCTGATTTCTGCTATGAAATGCATAAACAAGCAAAAAGTGACGGATCAAAGTCTCAGTGTGATAGCATAAAATACTGTGATAAATGTTACAGACAGTACAGAGCAAAATGGACCGGTGATAAGCTATTAACGCACAAATGTGCCCCATCCAGATGTGTTCACTGTGCCGAAGTTCTCATGGGTGAAGATCAGCACTGTTGCTATATTCAACCAACCAAGCCTAGTGAACATAGTCAAGACTATATTTATTTTGACTTTGAGACGATGTATGAAGACGGTCGTCATAAGGCAAATTATGTTTGTGCAATAACGCAAGCTGGGGATGAGTTTTCGGCGGAAGGTGTAGATTGTGTGGATCAGATGGTCAAGCATTTCAGACGACCGAAATTTGAGGGTTTCACATTTATCGCACACAATTCTTCAGGTTTCGACTCTTTTATACTGCTAGAGTATTTTACTAGTCAGGGACTAACACCAAAAATCATACTCCAAGGCTGTAGACTTGTTTACATGTACGATCAAGCCTTTAAACAGAGATACATCGACAGCTATAGCTTCTTGCCCATGAAATTGTCAAAAATGACCTCTGCTTTAAACTTAAACACCAGCGAAAAAGGATATTTTCCACATCATTTTAATCGCTTGCAGAATGCAAACTATATCGGTCCGTATCCGTCAAAAGATTATTACGGATATCAGACGATGTCTGACGCTGAACGTGTGAAATTTGATTCGTGGCATGAGGGTGTAGCAGGAGAGGTGTTTGACTTCAAAAAGCAACTAGCATTGTACTGTAAGAATGACGTTGTTTTGCTACGTGAAGGCTGTATGAAATACAGAAAAGAGTTTATAGAGTGCACCAACGTAGATCCTTTCGGATGTATAACATTAGCCGGCTGTGCTATGAAAGTGTTCAAAACGCTTTTTTTAACCAAAGACACGATTGCCTTAACGCACAAAAATGCTTACATCAATCAGTACAAAGCTTACTCAAACCCCTCCATACAATGGTTGGAATACATTAAAGCAAGCAGAAACGTCGATGTTCATCACGCTTTAAATTATGGTGAAGCCAAATTTGGACCGTATCATGTGGACGGCTATTATGAGACTGATAATGGAGATAAAATAGCTTTGGAATTTCTGGGATGTTTCTGGCACGGACATTGTTGTCGTTTTAATCCTAACGATTTGAATCCTGTGTCAAAAACGCCT
>NC_068372.1:10869105-10891713 GCF_023724105.1 Carassius gibelio
GATTCTCTTGTATCAGGCAGGCAGAAGAGCTTCTGGGAATGAAAGCTTAAAAGAAAGAAAGAAAGAAAGAAAGAAAGAAAGAAAGAAAGCATTGCATTACCACACATCTTGCAATCTGGAAAGCAGGAAAAAGGCAATTTCCTCGTAACTGCTAGATCAAAACCCTTCACAATGATATTACTTTGGTCAACAGCTCCACTTTTGATTAGCACAAAGCATCTTTTTTGTAATCTACTACTCCTCACAGAGGTGAAAGCTTAAATAAATAAAATACAAAAAACAAAACAAAAAAACAGTACATGAATATGGCCAAAAGAAAAAGACATAACATAAAGCTATTATATAAAGGTTTTCATGAGTGTTTTTCTAATTTAACAAATCCAGAAAATATTTAAAAAGATTGATTGCACTCCAGGAGGTCCATGCCCAAATGGTTACATGTGACAAAGTGTCCTGCATAGGCAGAAATACTGGGGGGCAGAACCCCCCTATCTGATGGTTGCCCCCCCCCCCAAACATATGATGAAAAACTATGCTGTGTAGTCAGTCATAATTATTAATAGAACACACTTAAAAGCAACATCTGTTGGCCAAAGTGCTGTACAAAACGTAAGCATTTAACAAAAATACAACAGTAAACATAGAACACAGCGCTACAGTTAAGCATAAGCAGTTATGACCATAAGCAACAGTAAATAAATGTTTTTGTTTTCAGCGTATGTTTGTGCAGTTCTTATAAAGGGTGGCAACTTGTTCCATAGCTTTGGAGCAGCCACTGAAAAGGCACAATCTCTTTTCGATTTCAAGCGTCAAATGAAGAACTACTAGTTGATCGAAGTTTCCTGGAGGCATTACCGTGGAACAGAAGGAGGTCGGAGATATATGATGGAGCCAGTCTATGCAAACACTTATTAACAAACAACAATGTTTTAAAATGGATATGATATTTAACTGAGAGCCAATGGAGAGAGATCAACACTGGTGAAATATGTATCCTCTTCCTTGTTCTAGTTAACAATCGAGTGGCAGTATTTTGAAAAAGTTGAAGATGAGACAATAGAGACTGTGAAACACTCAAGTACAATAAATTACAATATTCTAATCTGGATGAGGTAAAAGCATGCATTACAGAGTCCTGTGTCATGTCTCTTAAAGTTAAGAATGGTTTCCAGTGGAACTGGGCTACTTGAACACTATTGCTGCAGGTTGGAGCGAGTCAAGTGACCCCAATAACATGATATGAGTGCAAATTTTACTAGAGGAGCCCTGTTAGATTAAGCTTTTTTGCAAAAACCCGGCAACCCTGCATCACCCACACACACACAAGTCCAGTGAGTGAGAACAGTCAATAGATTGTCATGGCTATTTTATTCACTTAAACATCGGATGAAGTGATTATTTCTCTTTAATACAGATGATGCCAATGTATTTTTTTGATGTGTACGCTATGTTAGCAATAATAACGGTACCTGCTTTGATGGATGGTAAAATTTGTTATTTTTATTGTTTTAATTTTAGGTTTATTGTCCTCCTCAACTGTTAAAGGAAATGTATGCCCCTGGTCTCTTGGTGTTCCCTTCACACCTTCTCCTGACAACAGCTCCACCCACCTTCCTCTCACATAATAAATCCTTTCTACTGGTTGACCCCTCAATCATTCTCCATTCATACCTTAAAATAAGGAGTGCTGGCAGGAGATGATGGAAATGTGGTATCCACCTACAGAGGTAGCTTTTTTTAAAAGATTTTAAGATCTCATTAATTTACAGGGGTGACATGGGGTTCAAATGATTTATGTAAGGTTCACCTATTTTTGATTCTGTGTTCAGAATACAATACTAGCCAGGGTTTCCAGGCCTGCTAACAAAACCAGCCCAATTTCTACTCAAAACCAGCCAAGTCATGGCAAAACCCAGAACCCAGTTTATTAAATTGGTTATTAAAATCACGATTGCTTCTTAACAGCATTTTGTAATGTCCAGTTAAAAGCATTACCTTAACTGCATTTCAAATCATTATCTAATACATAAATAAATTCTCCTAAGAATAACCTTTATGAAGAATAAACTAATTTACACACACACACACACACACGCACACACACACACACACACACACACACACATATATATATATATAATTGGCAGCACAACTAATTACATTTATTCTACAATACATTTTCATTTAATTAATATAATTCAATTAACTGTCCAAACAATATGACATTTAGTTTGCACTTAATTATATTATTTAAATGATATTGTAAAAAGTGGACTAGGAGACAGAAGGTTAGTATGAACTGGTACGATTTATTGAAACAGGAGAACTCAGAAAAATGGGGAGGTCAACAGGTGAGCAGATCCATAAAGGTTATAGTTATGTAGACCAGCGGTATCTTCCACTGTGTAGTCACAAGATCAGACATCGAGTGAAGCTGAGGTGTGTGCTTATATATGGTGGTGCTGGTGATTAATACTCTGGAGACGGGGTGCGCTGTGATTGGCTGGGGAATGAGCCTGACCGATCTGTGAAAGATATTATGTATATACTGTATGTACTCTTTTTAAAGGTATGCTAACATACTTTTTAACATTTTTATTACTCAATATGCAGTATGTGCCCTGCATATTGAGTAACATACATATGATACAGTGTTGTGAAATAACCTTATTACATCTGTCAGGACAGATTTCAATCAGCAAGTGGGGTTATATTAGCATGTCACAAATTAAAACAGTTATTTAGTTTTCAATATCTGAAATCCTAACAGATTTTAGATATCACAGAAGATATTTATTCTACATTATACAACAGAAGGATATGGTTAAAGAACTGGGAGGTGGAAAGATCAAGTTGAATGCATTTAATTGTGAGGTACACTATGGGAAACGCTATGCACAGCATACATACCGTAGAAATATTAAGAGTGTTAAGTTAGTATTCTAAGAGAAGTACAGTGCAGGAAAATAGCTGTTGTTGATCTCTGTATTTCTACAAGTGAACATAAAGCTTATTCAGTCACTCTCTTCCTCAATGTAATGCCAACACACAGTCTTTGCTCAGAGTTGCCCAATGCACCCCCTTTGCAACAGACAACGGTAATTCATGGGCATAATTAGAGCGATTGTAACAGCATTGGGCCGTGTCCAGGCGAGACAGATATGGGTCAAAGCAGTTAGCCAGTCATCTGAGAGATAGCAGGAGGAAGGTTAAAGGCTGCTGACAGGATCAATCCCAGAATAGCCTTGTGATTGACAGCAGCTTTGCTTCCAAAATACTCCCTTAGCATCTGGCCAGCTGATTGGTGGGTCACATGCCCATAGAGAGGAACTGGCTACAGCTCACCACTGCACATGCTGTTCATGTTTGATCTAAGCTCTGGGAATATGACAGAAGTGTTTTAGCCATCCTGTTTATTTATCCACAGTCATGTTAGGCACTGTTTAAGGAACTGTTGCAGTGACAGGTACAGGGGTAATGTAAATGATCCAGAGATAATTAAAAGAAGTTGCATCAAGTCTCACAGCTGCATCCAGGAATCAAGAACCTAAACTTTTATGAGCTGCAAACTTCCACCTGTATCATCAGGATAAACTCAGCCTGTTTAATGGCACTCTGCACTTTACCTGCTGGACAGCCATACTCTCATAACACATCTGACTGACAAGCTAAAAACTAGTCTTTACACTGACACTTGATACTTTATCACTACTTGTACTGCAGACTTATTCTGTGAAGATTTATTTTATTTTATATTTTTAACTTTTTTTTACATATTGGTTTTCTTTTCCTTTCTTTCATTTGAATTTGAATTTATTTTTATTTGATCAGGGACAATGCACAGAAAAAACATTAGTCTAAAAAAGAAGAGATGTCATGTGCCAGGTTATAGCAAAAAATGCTAATTTCCACCCGCAGTCCCTGGACAGGTAGATGTTATAGGCCCTACGTACAAAAGTTCATAAAACATATACAGAACAATACATAAAATCATTACTTTCAATTTTAAGCTATTATTATTTATATTTTTACTTACTTACTGTATTTTCTATATTTTTTACATACTTTGTATTGCAAGTCATATATGTTCCCATTATACCCTGTCATTCTCGAGAGCAGTGAGCAAAGTACTGTACTATAGTACATATGACAATTAAGTTCCTGAATCTTGGAAATAGTGACCAAACAATGTAACAAAGTAAGTGAATTTACACTGGAATGTTAGAAGTACAAATGTGTTCACAGCTACTGTGAAAGGAACCTTGTGACGTTCCAAAACCATTTTCTTCCGTGGAATATGAAATAACATTCCCCAAGTAGCACAATGCAAAAGAATGGTCATACGGTCATTTCCACGAAGGCAGGAGGTGTGGGATAAAGGCATTAAAAAACATAAAATGATTTAAGAACAATATGTACACAGTATGTACCATGTCTGCCTAAAGGGACAGTTCACCCAAAGATTATCATTTTGTGATCATTTACCCCCACCCTCATGTTGCCTTTCTTTCTTCTGTAAAAAATATTTTTTTGTTCTGTAGTAGTCCTGTAAAATATTACTAAATTTCTTATTTTGTTTTGTGAAGAACTTTCACATCCAGCGAACATAAAAATACAGTAGCAACAAGTATTGTGGCAATACTGAATGTATAGGAATGTGGTTGGGAACCTCTGCTCTATAGCTTTTGAAAACAGCATACTACATACAGTAAACCCTACTATAAACCAAACCAAAAAACTTTTTGTGTTAACAAAAGCAAACATAAGATAAAAATGCATTTGCTTTATTTTTATTGTCTTTACTCATGAAAACAAATATAAATGTTTTAGAGAATATTTACATAGTTTGTTTCCATATAATATCAGTCCATGTAGAAAACATATATCAACATCAAAAAACCACACACACACACACGCACACACACACACACACACACACACACACACACACACACACACACACAAAAATAAATAAATACAGGCACAATACAAGCTTAATTTTTTAGGCGACACTAGTTTTATTATCATTTTAATTACTTCTGCTATTAAAGGAGCACATTGTCAATTCTGCTCATAGATACTTCTGCTAATCTTCCAGACTTTTGGAGGGAGTAGATGTGGGAGCAGCAGTGGCAGCATGTAATTTGCAGCAACCTTTTCCCTGTCACAGGAACTCTAAAATGCAGTGATTGTCAAGGCAGATACAACTTATTTCTATCCCCTGAAAGGCAATTACTGCAGCCCACCCTTTGGGAGGTGATAAAACAGAGAGCAGTGGTTATAGGACATGATGAAGGTGCTGATGAGAGGTCTAATTGGAACGCACATGTTCTTTGGCATGGTCTGAGCCGATCAGCCTGTCTTATGACAATACAGAAGCTTAATGCATATAAGCCGCCTTGTTCCAGGCCCCCAGCATGCCTTGAGCTAGAGAAGCAGCCATTATGAGCAATTACAGAGCACAGCTGCCAATGCCATGATGCACAAGTGGTCAAATTAGTGCAATGATTACAAGCCTCAGCTAGCAGGTTTTTTCTGGATATGATGCTGTCTAAATTGATTGTTGTGGCTATTAGACTTAGACTGTTAGACCCGAAAGTTCCATACATAAATATAGAATTTTGCCTGACTATAGCATGTAAAAATGTGGAAAGTTATTTTCCAATGTAGCTCTTGTCACAGCTCTCTGAACTTTAACACTGACTCCAAAAGCAATGTTACAACACACAACTATCCAACGACTAAGGGTCTGCTTAGAGGCAGGAAAACCCTTTTTAGGAAGATCGTAGCAAACAAGCAATTGGTCAGATTTTCTCCACAGGGCAGCTCTGTGGACGTATGCGTCCAGCGCTTGAACTGGACACATACAGTTTAGCTTCTCCTGGTCTGGCTCCCGAAAGGGAGGAGGGCAGAAGGCCTGCAGTACTATGGGTTATGGAGTAACAGAGGGAACTTTAGGAACATAACCCGCTCGAGGGTATAAGAATGCTTCATGAGGTGAAGAGCTTCCGGGCCCGACCAGAATGGGGCTAGTAATAGAAGACAGACCCCGTTCGGCGTACTCTCGCCAGAACTCCCGGGAGCAGAGCGATAGGGGGAAAGGCGTACAGATGAAGCCTCAGCCTGGTCTGTACCATAGCATCCAGTCCCAGAGGAGCTGGATGAATTAGAGAGAAACAGAGGGGACATTGCGACATGTCTTGAGTCGCAAAGAGGTCCAAAAATTCTCCATATCTACTTCACCACCTTGGGGTGAAGCCCCCCGGGCCTCGGCCCCTATCTCGACAGTATGTCTGCTCCCACAGTCAATCTCCCAGGAATATACACTGCTCTGAATGAGAGGAGTTTGTCCTGGGACAAAGCTTGTACAAGGGGCACAAATGCAGATCTCTCTGGTGACTGATATAAGAAATCGCCAATGTGCTGTCGGTGCGCACCAACACATGGTTACCTCCCAGGTCTGGGAGGAAATGTTTCAATGCTCAATACACAGCTAGCATCTCTAGACAACTGGTATGACATGTCAGATGGCGACTGCTCCAAAGACCGCGGACAGGGTGGACACTCATGAACGCACCCCAACCGGTGAGTGACGCGTCTGTCGCTAGCGTTACACTATGAAACGACCGGCAATCGTTTGGTCTGATGGATTTCTGACATGTCAGAAATTTTGGTCGCCTCTCGTGAGGTATCGCACTATTGAAGCAGGGCTACGAACCGTTTTACGCGTTTCCCTCACAGCGCGTGAAACAATAAACGAAACCATGGTGATACGGCGTGTAGTGTGGACTGAAGTGATGGAGGGGAAACTTGTGGAGAAAAGTGATTTTCACTGAGGAGCCAAGCCGGTGACCTGGCCATCACTTTGGTGACCAACAAATTGGGTTTCCCTACCAAAATGCTATGGATGCTGCCCCTTCCAAGTGCCCTGTGTGAGTCACCTGCACACCTTTTTGGTGAAGGCCGAGGCTCGTAACAAGCAGTTCCATTCACCATTGTTTTAGGATTGAGATAAGATAACACTTCGAAAACATATCCGTTCCACATGTTCCTCTGTGAGGCGTGCTATCTGTTCAAAAGAATTCAACTCCATACAGAGAAGTACCCGGTAAAGGGCCCTGTTCAAGACATCCAGGTTCAAGATTATCAGTTTATCAGTTGTGTATCAACTTGAAAGTTCTTTTTGAGGTTCAATTTAGAGCGCGTCTTTTTCAGAATGCAGTTTAGCGAGACCATATGGAGACAGTAGTCTGTATTCTCTGTATGGTTGGATGAGCACCTGGCCCTTGTAGCCGAGTCCATACAGAACCCGAGGGAACACAGGTAATTTGCTCTTATTAATGAGGGTAGAGAGTCTAATTGAAAGTAGAGTGCACCTGTAATATATGTGTGCAAGGAGAGCTGGGGAAAAAAGCAAGTAACCAGCTGGGGAAGTAGTCTTACCACACAGGTTTCTCAAAGTCCTGAGTCAATTGGAGGTACAGTAAGTATGTTTAGGGGATATGGCTCTCCCCTCTCTAGATTCAAGCTGCCACCAACACTGCAGAGTGATTCATTATCAGGCCCTTGCACCTGCAGCTGCCCTGTAAAGTGGCACAATGCAATTACGACAAAATACTAGTTTAAACTTCAGAGATTTTACTTAACTTCAGTGCCTTATGGTGGGGCAAGTGACTGTTAAATGCTGGCTCAATTGACCCCACAACATTTGACTCACTTTGCCCCATAGATGCCATTAACAAAAAAGAAAGGAAAAAAAAAAGAAAACTAAAACTAATTTGCTTACCAATTCAGTTAATATTTAGCTAAATGATTTGCATGGTTTTCTATATTGCTAAATCACCTATATTTTTTATATTAAATAAATAAATAAATATATATATAGATCTTCAGCAGATCTACAGCCTGAAGGAAACATCAGTTTCTTAGTTCAAACACACCTTTCAAAAAGGTGCATATGATACTTAATGTATCAATTAAAAAGACTAAGTTTGATACTTGCAAGTCTCGCCTGTTTGATAAAGACTCCTGATGCACCCCGAGGCTCCAGTTGGTCTCTGCTGAAGTGAGTTTATGAGACCGGTTCAAATCAGAGGATCTTGATGAATGAACAGTCAAGGCCGAAGCCTGGCACAAGCTTAGCGTGGTTTTTAAGGCCCTTAACTCAGCTTCTTCCACTGGAATTCCCGAATCTAAAAGAACCACCCTGATCTGGTGATCAGCGTTCTATATAGGAGGATGCTGTCACACCCTCAGGATTTTAGTGAGCCAGTAAGGAATGGTACCTTTTGGAGGGAAGTTTTACACTCTTTGTTCCCAGGAGGGAGAGCAAGACAACCTTGCACCATCATTACGGATGAGATGCGAGCAACAGTCATTGACCATGTCATTGTCCATGGCATAACAATGGCTGAAGCAGGATTACGAGTCCTTCCAAACCTGAGTAGGTTCACCGTGGCCACCATTATCAGGGCATTCAGATAATGTCAACTTTCAGAGCATTGATGATGTCAGCTTGGCCACAATAGACCGAGTTCTCCTGCGCTAAAAGATGTGGATGAAACAGGTCTATAGGGTTCCCTTTGAGTGCAACTCTGCGCGACACAAAGACCTACGTTACAAGTATGTGCAAGTAAGTATACATCCATGTTCACAGTACAGTTAGTGGACATACTGTGTTGCTCAGTGGCCTACATTACTTCTGGACAATACTGTGCTACCTGATTGACTGTTGTTCTGAACAACTGTGCACTTTCACATTTTCACAGAGGATATTACAGTTGAACGTGATGGCCAGACCTCATGAGTACCTCTTGCTGGATGAGGCTGGCTTCAACCTGCAGAAACGAAGGCAAAGAGGCCGTAACATCATTGGCCAAAGAGCCATCACTGAGGTTCCTAGCCAATGGGGGGAGGGGGGGGTAATATTACTCTTTGCGCGGCCATGGGTTTCGAGGGGCTTGTCCACCGGCATGCTGTCCTTGGGTCTTACAACACCCAATGTTTCCTCACCTTCCTAGAGGAGCTAAAAGACATCCTCCTGGACCGCCAACAACACCATCCTGGGCCCGCACATCATATTTATGTGATAATTTGGGTCAATGTACGCTTCCACAAAACAAACCAAATCAGAGAGTGGTTCACCACCAACAGTAACCACTTTTTAAACGTCTGTCTGCCACCTTACTCCCCTTTCCTGAACCCTATAGAGGAGTTCTTCTCATCCTGGAGATGGAAGGTTTGCCAGACAACCATACACTAGAGAGAACCTCCTAAGGGCAATGGAGCTGGCCTGTGTTGACATCCCAGTGGAGGCCTTCCAAGGATGGATTCGCCATTCCAGGCCGTTTTTCCAGCGGTGCCTGACAAGAGACAATATAGCCTGCGATGTGGATGAGGTGATGTGGCCCGATGCAGCTCAGCGACATGATGCCGCACAGTGATTGTGGTGTGAATAAAGTAAATAAAAAAAAAAACTTCACACCCTGATCATGTTTTCAAGACTACTGTTGTGTTCAATAGATTCTGTTTTTGCATTGAGTTGTGTTACAGTAGTGTACATGCAGAATTTACTATAGATTTATACTCTTCATATGAAACTCACAAATCTAAATGCCTAATCCTCTGCAGAGATCTAAGAACATCCATTACTGTAAAGTTTCTAAAAATATGCATTGGCAGTTACGAAACAAAGAACCTTCTCACAAATTGAGCATTGTGTTTTCAATTGGTTTGCTGTAGTGTGCAATGATGTGTATAGTGTTTACATTTTTGAAAGCTTCGAGCTGCTCTTTTGGTGTGAAAGTTTGAGTTTTGAAGTGAGAAGGTGAGGTTGTGTTTATATAGCTTTAGAAAAGAGTGTTGTGTTTAGACATTGGGGAACATGGAGGAAACGTTTGTGAAATGTGTTTTAGCATTTGAGAAAAACTGTAACGTAATTGTATGTTTATTGTTTGGATATTTTATGGGTACAGAGGTTTCCCTGTGTTGTTGTGGTCAGATATCAACGTGGAAGTGTACAGGAAGCATGTGACACAATGATGTTGTCCTGTTATGGGACTCTAAAGATTGACAAGGTGAAGGAACAGAGTCACACACAGACACACAGCGCTGGGAGAGGCTATGTATCATTAAATTGCATAAATCAGTGGAAAATGAATAGAAAGTATGATTCTGTCAGAAGAAATATGAAGTAAACATGAGTAAATATATTCATATATCTCCATGTGCATGCGTCTTTGGACCATAAACCCTTATTGACGCTGTTCAGTGAATCTATGTGAACACAAAATAACTGCTGCTGACATGACTAAATATGAATGAGTGGAGAATTTCTATTCAAAATTTGACATAATACGGATTTATTAGTTTGCACTCCTGACATAATTTACTAAACTACTGTTACTGCAACAATGAAACAACAATTTTTTTTTAAGTGGTCAAATATCGAAACCAGAGTCTTTAATCTTTCTACTGATTGCACAGTTTGTCCAGAGTGTGATGTTTAAAGTGCTGTGAAAGTGAAACAACAATAATCTGGGGCCGTCGCCGATCCTTGAACGCAAAGGGGGATAAGAGAATGAAAATGTGAAATCCGAAGTTTATAGCAATAAATGAAAATTGCATAGGCATGAACAACCATCAATCACTTATTTAACCCTTGCATTGAGTTCCTCAATGAGATTAAACTTTATATTAAATGTACCAATTCAGCTCAGAATCTAGATTTAAGTTACTTGCGTTGCCTGTGTAAAGAGTGTTGTGTTGTCATTGAAAAGGTGGTTTCCCGAGGTTGCTAATTGGCTGGAACTTCAGTAGTCATTGAAGTGACGTCTTGGGAGGACAGGGGTTGGGTGTTGGCTGACAATGCAGAGTTGTGGGCTGGTTGAAGTTTTAGATTGCCACTCGAGGTTGGACTTGGAGACACGCTGTTTGGCAAAACTTAACTCAGAGCACGAAACTCTCAATGGAAAAAAAAGAAAAGAAAGTAAAAGAATAGAAGTAAGGTTTATTGAGACTAGGTGGCGTTTCTTCTCATTGTGGCTAAGTATCAGCAGGCGTGCAGGTCAAAGCACACTGGAACGGTGCTCAAAGAACTCAAAAAGCATGGCTGAAAGTGATAACTAAAAGCTAAAAGCTAAAAGCAGGCATGACTAAAAGCAAAAGATATAAGCATGGCTACAAGCCATGACCAGAAAGCTAAAGAGCTAAAAGCTCTTATCAATCACATGGTCTGAATTTCCCCACTCTTGTGGTGTATAATTTTGGACATGATTCCTATAATAAGAATGTGATACATTTCAACACAAACGTTTCAAACACACACACACACTAAACATGAATATAAACCCTTAATCTATTCAATAGATATTAAAAAGACATGCACAATAAGTTATAAGAAACATGATAGTCAAATGTGTGGGTTACATTTATGATACGGAGTTAAGCAATGGACTAATATTCATTGTCAGTCTTTTTGAGTTCATTTTGGTGAATCTACATCTGTAAAAGAAAGTTATTGTGCCATTCTTTGAACATAAGGTTAAAAGGTCTCCTAGGAATTTCAGCTTTGTTCTAGTCCTAGAGGTGGGGGTGGGGGCGGGGGTCAATTCAAAGAGCTTGTGATCATGATTACTATCACGGATTTACATGTGATATTCATGCTGTGTATCTGTTTGACCATCAATCTTGATTACTTGCCCCAAATTTAACAATATACTTTTGTTCTTTTTGTTCTAATGTTGATAGCTGTTCAAGCTGCTAGTTAGTGAACTTGCTTCAGTCTCGTGGCGTTGCGATTTGATTTACAACATACTGTGTCTTGAGCCTTTCTGTGGAATTCAGCCCATCATGTTTCAGCCATGCTCCCAATTGAATATTTATTGTGTCTGGTTCGCTCTGAAACCCTACAAGGGGGTGGGTCAACTTACCCACTGGAGCATCTTACCTCAATCTCCTCTACATGTAAAAAATAAATAAATACAGTACATTTATAGATTAATGTCTTAACTTACGACACAAGCACATACATATACTGTATATATATATATATATATATATATATATATATATATATATATATGTATATATATATATATATATATATATATATATTAAATTACAGTATACAAGTTCCTGCAGGAATTACATGAATATATATATATATATTTACGGCCCTGCTCACGCCTGTTTCACACATACTCCGTCTGCAGTGTGTATGCAGTCCGTGTGCGTTACGTATGTGGTGCAGCACGGACTCTGTGTGCTTTCACACAGGACGTGTTTGCATGCGCTACTCGGTACGTAAACGATCGCTGCACTGTTGCAGACGCAACGTTCCTGGAACGCAACTGGAATTCCATTAACATAGGTGCATAAATAAATATGAAATGCATATGCACTGCAGACGTAGTATGTGTGAAACAAACGTAAGGTTGTTTGCACCTTGTGCAATGTGGAATTAGTGTACAGCTTTCTCAAGCACTTTGTGATGCATTTTGGAAACAGGAGATGGGCCCCTTTTCTAATGCAGCACCTAGCTTGATAAACCCCTTTTCAAAGACTTACTGTTTGTCAATTTTATTTGGGTAGCATTCATATTCTGAATGCCTTCGGCAGAATTCGAATGAGCCATTTTAATCTAGATTAATCTAGATTAATCTAGATTTATTTCAAGATCACAGTGAGATTAATCTAGATTAAAAAAATTAATCTATGCCCACCACTTATATACATATATACATATGATAGCTTTGAAAAGTTCTATTGTCAGCGAGTGTAATTGAATGCAGACGACTGATAATGTTTGAGGGCGTTGGTGCAGCAGCTCTAGTGTGATTCTCTCTCTGCTGAAGGGAGTAGATAGGCCTTTTTATTATTTCTATCACCGTCCTGACAACAGTGCACCACAGAGGTACTGGTGACCTTGCCGATGGGAGTCCTGCATTAAACACTAATTAGGATGACTGTAGGAGAGCAGCACCACAGGAGAGAAAGAAAGAGAGAGATACAGACACACAAAAAAATGATGAAAAGAAAAGGTTAAAGTACTGTCCCTCAAAAGAAGAAAGACACTAAAATATACAGAGATCAATCCCTCAGATCACCGATCGGCCTGTACATTAAAATAGCACCCTACACTCTATAAAATAATAATGATTAAAAAAAAACAATGTACCATATACATTGATTACTCACAGGTATTTTCCCCATATTTTAATTATTAAATTCATTGTGTATTTTGAGTTGACAGAAAAATACTGGTAAGTTTCATCATATATCATTTTCATATGATAATTTTTCAATTTCATTTTTATTTTTATTTTTGTGTAAAAAAATAGTATTTTAACCACTCTGAATGTGAGAAACAAAAAGCTTGAAACGTTCTAGATTATATTTTAATCATGTAGTATCAGCTTTCCTTCAATAAACTCCTAATTTGCTGCTTATTAATATCAAGTAATGTGGTTAATGTGTTTAGTGTAGTTAATGTTTAGGTATGGGGTAGGGTTAAGGGATCTAGAATAAATGGTCATAGAGAATAATGCACTGATGTGTGCTTTATAATTACTAATAAAATACAATATGCTAGTAATTTCCAAGCGTATGAGCAACTAGTTAACAGTGATAAGTGTTCCCTAAACCAAAGTGTTACCAAATCTTATTGTAAAGTCTGTGAGGTAAACAAGTGAACACAGGCTAAGATGCTATTTTTGAGCCCCAGTTCTTGGGAAATTAATCTTTGAATCATTTACTCAACCAATTTGCAATTTTAGAGACTCCAGATTGTTCATGTTTGATTGTTCTTAAACACTAATTCATTCACAAATGGTAGATTTTGAAATAGCATGTTGCTCTAGATATTCAACTTGAAGAACAATGTGAATATAATTGTACATAATGATGTAAGTTTGCAAAATAATCAGTACTTATTATTTTTGGACAGACAGAAATTCTGACTGCAAAGTTTCCACTAATTTATTTAGGGTTGTCGGTACAATCGCACACAAAGGCAGTTGTTTGACTGATTTATATGACATCTGATAACATTTATGACATTTCTGATGATGAAACCTGATATATAATGAGTTGTTGACACACAGAAGATCCAGATAAATGCAAGCTTTTCTAAACTCCAGGGGCGATACATGTTAAACTTTAATTGCTTGAGTATTCAAAACACTTCACATTTATAACCATATCATATCTCTACACACTGTAGCATTGCAGGACTTTTTTCAGCTTTGACAGGTCCTTCAGTGGCATAAACAATTGTGAATGCAGTCTTAAATTCCCCTCCTCATGTTATAGCAGAAGATGGAGAGTGCAGATCCATGGTGCCACGATTCCAGAAGGCTGCTGGAGCCTGGTGTGGGATTGACAGATGTTGTGGATGAGTGGGTGAATCTCTGCAAAGGATATAATATAGTGTGGGCAAGCCTCAGCTGTTTTCCTCAGTTCTTCCTCTGGTTGCCAAAGTCACCCGCTGTAGTGCAACTAATTTTTAAATATGATTACTCATTATCTGCTAAGCGCTTTTGTTTGATGCTTTTTACTGAAGAGGGAATTTCAACACAATACTAATATGAGATGTTTATTATTTTATTTTGATTTTGTGTGTGTGTGTGTTTGCGTATATTTACTTATCAGTGCTTACTTAATTGTGTGTGGTATTTCAGTGGAAAAACTTCAGCTTACTCACTGGCAATCCGCAATTCAGTTTACCAGATGCTATCAGGGCTGAAGTAGCATTGCACGCTGAGCCTTTAAATTAAGTCATTCTTCAACACAAACACATCTCCTTTGTATGTAAATTAGGCTCATTTTAGATTGCCTTTTATTCACAAAACTCTATTGCACTATTTGCAAGCTACAATTAATTTTGCACTATTACCGCCAACAGAAACAAAGCAGTTCATTTAATTTCAAAGAGATGTTTGTGTTCATTTTCTAATGATCATAGCAGCAGTTTTTCATTAAATAATGGAAAAGAGCATAATAACTTGCCCACTTAGGTGCCTGTAATGCAGTGTTGTACACTGTAAAAAATGTGGAGTAGGATTTACTTGAAAACTTGGAATTTTTTTCACTCAGAAAAGGCTAGTAAATTTACAAACATTAAAACAATAAAAGTCTAGACATAAGTATTAGTAGGTTTAATTTGGACATTTTTAAGTCAAGTTTACCAGTTAATTTTGTTGACTCTTTGTTTGTAAATTTTACATTATGTAATGCTTATCACTCTAAAAAAAAATTTAAAATGTTCTTTCTTTTGCAAACTTAAGCATTGCATTAAACAAAATTTATGAGTCTATACAATTTCCTTTAACAAGGTAACACTGGTAAACTACCATGTTATTACAGCATTTGGTTCACTTGCAAACATGCAACTAGGCATGTAGACAGGCTGTTATCCTTTTAAGATAATATGCCCATTCAATAAAATTTATATCCAAATGAATACATAGACCTCAATAACTTGGTACACCACACACAATGACGGAAACAATCAGTGAATAGTGTTTGATTATGAATGGGTCATTTTGAGTAGAAAATAAACTCCATGTGTCACAAAACAGTATTTTACTAAAACAAACAATAAATAACAACTAAACTAAACAACTAACAACAAAAACAACCATAAAACAGTGTACATTTTTAATTATTCATGCCCCATTGCATGATGGGAAATATGGGATTATAACTTTGATATTTACTTAAAGAATCCTTGTAAACATAACGAACAGTTCCAAGTAAAATATACTTTTGAGTTTTAACTTTAATTTCTACTTAGGCAGTTCCATTTGAATTTACTTATGTATTTAATTAAAATAAATAAAAATGGAACCTCAAGTAGCTTAATGAAATAAACGTGATATTTTGAAGTAAGAAGACAAAATAGTATTTGTTTGTAAAATTTACTTGACTGATTCTATCTTTATTTACAAGTTCAAAAAATCACTTTTTACAGTGTCCTTAAACTGTATAATCCCAGTAAAGTATGCTAACTGACGGTAGTGTGCTGCCTCCCCCACAACCTATTGTAGCAACTAAGAACTAAGGGGCTAACAACCCCTCAGAACTGAAATGCTTTTTAGGACCAACAAAGGGTCAACAATGTTGATCCAAAAAAAAAAAAAAAAAAAAAAAAGAAACAAAAATAGAGAGAAGTATTTTGTTGTGTAAAGCATTGTTGTGTTAAGGAGTCATATATCATTACCATGTAGTATGTAAATGGCCAATTTCAAATTGTACTCCGTTCATTTGGAATGTGCCATATGCACAGTTGGTTATAACTTTACTCACAATAAATAGGGTCATTTTTTATTTCTTATGGATTTTAATGTTGCAATGATATGTATAGCAGTGTACTGTTCACCCCTCCAGCACAACTCTGTGCTAATAAATAGTAAAAAAAAAAAAAAAAAAAAAAAATTATATATATTTATATTATATTAATTTTATATTTATATTTATATTTATATATATATTAAATTATATACATATTATATATATACGATTGCAGTCTTTTGAAACAGCTTTGATTTCATGAGGGTCATACACCTGGCCACACTGTTTTTTTTTTCTGTGTAAACAGAACATTCTGTTTAATATTTAACAGCAATATAAATACTTCTACTTACTGCATTGTGTAAAGGTCAGTTCAGTAACTTTATTCAAATGTTAAAACAATGTGGTGTCCGTTTAAACATGTGAATCACGTTCTTATATGCTCATAAAATCAAAAATGTAACCTATTTACTTCTTTAATACAGGTTCATAGTCGATATACGTTTTGTATTCCAAAAAGTTTCATAACCTTGCATCAAAATGTAATAACTTTCTCTGTCTCTGAAACAATTTCCTTATCGGCTGATGTCTCAAATGCAAACTTTTTTTAACCCTCCTACATAGAGACCCATTTTTACCATCAGATCTAATCAATATCCAATATCTATATACTATAGATTTAGTGTTTCTGATGACACCAT
Organism: Carassius gibelio; assembly: GCF_023724105.1. Lineage (NCBI taxonomy): Eukaryota > Metazoa > Chordata > Actinopteri > Cypriniformes > Cyprinidae > Carassius > Carassius gibelio. The sequence continues at coordinate 10,886,097 of NC_068372.1, forward strand.
AGTAATCTGTCAGACATCTCTATTTGGTGTCTCAGAGCTAAGAGTGTTGCTGAATATAAAGTTCGTATTAAAGGGGTGCTATTATGCTTTTTCACTTTTTCAACTTTAATTAGTCTGTAATGTTGCTTTTTGAGCATAAAAAAAATATCTGCAAAGTTACAAAGCCCAAAGTCTAATTCAAAAGGAGATATTTTATTTAACAGAAATCACTTTTCAAAAACTACAACAATTGACTCGTTTGGACTTCAACGCAAATATTTGTGATATCACCACTGATCTATAATATAGAACTGGATTGCTTATGACATCATGAAAGTGAAGCCGCCACGCCGCCATATTGGTAATCGCTAGTGTGCGTAAATGTTCTATTGAATTAATAGGACATTGTATGATTTTAATGAAAAAACATCACCTACAGTAACAAGTCAGCATTTATTCATTTTAATTTTTTCTGTACATTATTACAATGCAAACACCCAAGGCATTTAACCGGTTATTTTTTTTAAATGTCGGGAATTTCCCCTTCTTACTAAAAACCTACGTTCATTACAGTAGTGAGCATCATGAATATGAAAAACATCATACAGACATGACCTCAACATATAAAACAAATGACAAAGTTCTCATTCTGTCACGGTTTTACGCTGCCTGAAGGAATACGGAGTCGAGGATAAACGGAATAAGGTTTTTAATATATCCAACACAGGGGATATCCAACATGGAGCACAGAGGTAGACACACGTAAGTAGCAAATGGCAAATGAAGACCCGACAAACAGAACTGAAAGGACAAGGCTTAAGTACAAAGGATAATGGGGAAACACAGGTGGATGGAATAACTAAATTAACAGGGACATGGAACACATGAGGAATAGAATAGACACACCTGGGAACTAATCAAACTAAGCACGGAAGACAGAAACTGGGTCACTGGGGCAAAAACACTAAATGAGTCCAGGTGTGTGACAGTACTCCCCCCTCCCAGTAGGTGCGTCCTCGCACCGTAGAAACAACCGAGGGAGGCGTGGGTGGGAACTTGGGAGGAGGTTCCGGTGGAGGACGGACTCCCAGGAGGGGGCCAGCAGACAGGGACCACAGAAGGAGGAGCCAGGGAGGAGACGACGGAGGGAGGAGCCAGGGAGGAGACAGGAGCAGGAGGAGCCAGATGGTCCACCAGAGACCAGCCAGGACGGAGATCCAAGGTGGAGTCGACGGCGGGAGGAGCCATGGTGAAGGAAGGGTCGACGACACCAGGGGGCCGACAGGCGGAGACTGCACCGGTGGGTGAGGAGCCCAAGATGGAGCAGCACAGCCGCAGAGCCAGGGTGACGTCGAGGATCCGGAGGGCCTAGGTGGAGCTGAAGGCTCAGGCGACCAAGGCGGAGGCAGGGTCCTGGCAGACCGATGTGGAGCCGGAGCGACCGAGGATGGAGGTGGAACCGGAGGGAAGGAGGAGCCTGACAGAGCCGGAGGGATGGAGTGACGAGGTGGAACCAGAGGAGTGGAGTCCCGAGGCGGCGGATGGTCGACGACTGACCAAGGTGGAGCCGGAGGGACGAGGGAGCCTGGTGGAGCAGGTGGGATGACAGGCCACGGTGGAGACGAGGGAGCTAAGAGCCAAGGCGGAGCCGCTGGGTCGAAGGACCGAGGAGGAGTCCAGGGCTCGGAGGCTGGAGGCGGAGACAGGGCCTTAACACGCCAAGGCGGAGCTGGAGACTGGCAGTCCAGCGGCGAACCACCGCGCCCCGATGGCGAGGACTGAGGGTGAGCTGCGGGACTGGCTGGCACCAGCAGGGATGACGAGGAACTGGCTGGTCTAGGAGGAGGAGAGAGGAGAAGGATGGGAGGAAGGACAGGAGGATCAGGACTGGACGGAACCAGCGAAAGAGGAGTAGAGGGACCAGCAGGTTTGGGAGGAGGCGGGAGAGGGAGGCTGGGAGGGAATACAGGAAACACAGAAGATTCAGAGCTGGGCGGAACCAGCGGAGACACAGAAAATTCAGAGCTGGGCGGAACCAGCGGAGACACAGAAGATTTAGAGCTGGGCGGAACCAGCGGAGACACAGAAGATTCAGAGCTGGGCGGAACCAGCGGAGACACAGGAAACTCAGGGCTGGACGGAACCAGCGGAGAAACAGAAAACTCAGGGCTGGGCGGAACCAGCGGAGAAACAGGAAACTCAGGGCTGGGCGGAACCAGCGGAGACACAGGAAACTCAGGGCTGGGCAGAACCAGCGGAGAAACAGAAAATTCAGGGCTGGGCGGAACCAGCGGAGAAACAGAAAACTCAGGGCTGGGCGGAACCAGCGGAGAAACAGAAGATTCAGAGCTGGGCAGAACCAGCGGAGATACAGGAAACTCAGGGCTGGGCGGAACCAGCGGAGAAACAGAAAACTCAGGGCTGGGCGGAACCAGCGGAGAAACAGAAAACTCAGGGCTGGGCGGAACCAGCGGAGAAACAGAAAACTCAGGGCTGGGCGGAACCAGCGGAAATGGAGCAGAGAAAATGACTGGAGGAGGTAGGAGTGGGAGACTGAGAGGGTATACAGGGGAATCAGGGCTGGACGGAACCAGCGGGGAAACAGGAATATTAGGGATTACCTCCGTAGACCAGTCCATCAGATCCAGAACTTGCTCCATATGACTTTCAGAGACTGCATATAGCTCACCCTCAGTCGCAGGAGTGTGGGCAGGGCTTTCCTCCACGCCCTCGATCTCCACGAGGACTCCCACGATGCACAGTGTTGCCGGCTCACACACCTGGTCAGTCGCGCTCTCGAGATCCGGCTCCCTGTCAGTGGATGGCTCGGACTCTGCGGCTGCGGTGGGCTCTGGCTCCGTGCGGCGTGATGGTGGCTGGCTGGTCTCTGGGTCGGGAGTGGGGCTGGCGAGGTCCTCTATGGGGCAGACGGTGAGAGGTGACCCATTTCTCGCCAGAGTCCACTCCACGAATGCGGCGAAATCCTCTCGAGGACCATCTTCGGACGACAACGCTCTGCATTTGGAGTTCAGGCTGGTGTTGTAGAAGGTGCAGAGCGCGTTGTCCGGGTAGCTGGTGGCATAAGCTAATAGAATAAACTGTCTGGTATGGTCCTCGAGAGAACGTCCTTCCTGCTTCAGCAGAAGGATGAGGAATTCGGGACGATAGAGGGGATCCATAGAACACTACGAAACAAAAAGACTTTGAAAACACAAAAACAAAACGGAGGGGAAAAACACACAGTTTTCTATTTTCTTCTTTTGGGGTTCGGGTCTTCTGTCACGGTTTTACGCTGCCTGAAGGAATACGGAGTCGAGGATAAACGGAATAAGGTTTTTAATATATCCAACACAGGGGATATCCAACATGGAGCACAGAGGTAGACACACGTAAGTAGCAAATGGCAAATGAAGACCCGACAAACAGAACTGAAAGGACAAGGCTTAAGTACAAAGGATAATGGGGAAACACAGGTGGATGGAATAACTAAATTAACAGGGACATGGAACACATGAGGAATAGAATAGACACACCTGGGAACTAATCAAACTAAGCACGGAAGACAGAAACTGGGTCACTGGGGCAAAAACACTAAATGAGTCCAGGTGTGTGACACATTCTATAATCTGAATTTATTCAGATAAATAAATGACTAACGTTATATACAGCACATATTTAAAGACATAAAGCTTTATTTCTAAAATAGTATGTTAAGTTTTTGATTTCATTATAGAGCAATATTAACAACGTAATTGTATTATTCATTGTAATATATTCAAATCCATTTCCGATTCTAATACGTTCATGTTTAATAATTCCTGAAAAAATATGTTAATAAAGAAATAGCCTGTACTTTGTGTTGGATCAGTTACCTGGTCATCAGTGTGCAGCAGACACACCCACCTAAACGATTTAAAGGGGGGGGGGGGGGGGGGGTGAAATGCTCGTTTTCACTCAATATCCTGTTAATCTTGAATACCTATAGAGTAGTACTGCATCCTTCATAACTCCAAAAAGTCTTTAGTTTTATTATATTTATAAGAGAAAGATAGTCTGTACTGATTTTTCCCAGAAAAACACGAGCGCCTGGAGGCTTGACGTGTGGGCGGAGCTAAAGAATCACGAGCGCGAGTAAGCTTTTGCGTTGAGAGCGTTTGGAAGCTGTGACATTACCAGTGTTTGGAATAACGGCGTTTAAAAGAACGGCGTTAGATAACGACGTTATTTTTTCAGTAACGGGGTAATCTAACTAATTACTTTTCCCGTCGTTACAATGCCGTTACCATTACTGAAAGTTAAATGCGGTGCGTTACTATGCATTGATTTAATAAACTATGAAATCCGAACGCACCCCTGGCTCACACACAGCGAGTGAGGAGGTGGGTTAAAAACGAGATAAGCGATTATGAATAGCTAAGGCAGAGTCATATGTTTCATAGTAGCCAATCAGAGCCAGTGTTTTTACACACATGCCTGCACACGCGACAGCGCCAGCGGCGCCAAAAACACACACACACACACACACACACACACACACACACGCAACAGCACAGATTCGCAGCAGCAGCAGAAATGGCAAGTCAGGAGCAATCCGATGAAAAGTTGGCATTTTCAAGGTGGAGATATAAGCGCTACTTCAAATTCATTGTGGTCAAAGGCAAGAACGTGCATGTAATGTGTACATGTAATGTGTGACACACGCACGCATCTACAAAGCTAGTGGCCCAAAACACTTTTCTTACAAAGATAATACTTGAAGTGCAGGATAAAACTCTTGCTGTCTTTTGACGTGCAATAAATATCGAAAGTTATGTATGAACACCTGTCTGTTCTACTCATTTCAACTGACTTGTGAAAACTGCAAAAAATATATATATATTTGACATATAACAACTTTTTTTTTTTTTTTTTTTTTTTTTTTAGCTGTACATGTGGAAAGTGCAGTTTGATGCCAACATCGCATGTTGTTTACTTGATGTGCTTACGCGGCGATAGCCAAGTTAACAACACAGAGATATTTGAAGCAGTTTTACTCACCGCCTGCGGTTCCAACACATGATTGTGACCCTTTTTTGTTGGGACTGCATTATCCTTAAGAAATAAACGATGTGCAAATCCGGCGTCAAACTGGGCCTTGTTTGTAAAACAAGCATCTTCGAAATGCAGGGAACAAGCAAAAACACTTGCAAAACTCCGTTGATGCTCTGTAAAAAATAAACTCCATCCACTGGTCCCTTAATGCTGTTTTTTTTTTTTTTTTGGTAATCTGTGCAGGGTTTTCTTGGCCTGGAATGTCTCTGCTGCTCTGCTATACGGGAGCGCGCGCTCTTCCGGCAGACGTGCCCTTAGGACCCATATAAGGAAATTCCGCTCCATCTAACGTCACACAGACCCATACTCGAAAAAAACTTTCCGAAACCTGTGACAAACCGGAAGAGGTATTTTTGAAAAAAAAATACTCCTTCAAACGTACAACTTAATTTTTGAAACTTTGTCCATGTTTAGCATGGGAATCCAACTCTTTAACAGTGTAAAAAACTCAGTATGCATGTAATAGCATTTCACCCCCCCCCCCCCCCTTAAATATATTGTTTATACTGCCCCAAACGAACGTAAACACTGCAGAGAAAATCTGAAG
>NC_068372.1:11192213-11272213 GCF_023724105.1 Carassius gibelio
GTATTCATTACCTTTTTGTTTTTATGTTTTATAAATGTATAACGTATTCCCTTTTGGTACATTTAGATGTTTCCCATATAAATTGGGACTATTTGCAGTGTTATCATGTGTTAATCAAATCTTTAAATATGTGTAATTCTGCATTTGAATGTAACTTCATGTTTTGATCATTTATACATATGTTTAGTATCGTTGTGATCGTCATGTTCTGACAAACCCATTTATCTAGAGCAAAGTAATGAAAAATGTATGTAATCTGAATTACAAACTTGCTAGAATAATCCCTGGAATTTGGACAAGCCCTAGATCTCCAGGGGGTTGTCTTCACAGAGACAAAGGAACTTTTCCCTCTGCTTCAGATCGCGGACTTTCATTGGCTGTTTACGCGAAAAAGGGGCGTGAACCATTTCAAGCCATAAGAACGACCGAACAAGGTCCGCTCCTCCTCTCTTCTTCTCCTTCTCCGTTCTCGGACACGCTGCTCTCCAACGTTGCTTCCGCACGGCCTTAGGCCGCGCTCATAGCGCAAGCCCCCCCCTCAGCACAGGGGCTGAGAGGAAAAGCCATTTTAATGGCTCCTTTGGAAGCTTTCGTTCTTTTGTTGTTTCTTTTCTTTACTACGTTTATTCAACTATTCGCCTCTCCACGCAAGGAAGACGAATTCTGGAACATTGTTTGTTGAACCTTTCAAATACCGCGCGAGGACAGAACAAAGGACCACGTGCTCCACGCTCACGCCAAGATCCAGCGAAGCGTGCACGCGCGTCACATGGCCTCCGGCACACGCACGCTGTTTTCAAAAGGACAAGCGCACAAAGCGTCACAAAAAGACCACGCTCACGCGCTGGGCCATGCAAGTATCACTTTTCTATGGAGATTTAAATGCTGCTTTAAATTGTTGCTATGATCTGATTTGTTGTTGGCTTCCAAAAGTTACTGACTATGATTTTCATACCTGAGCTCCTTATGTGATCTCATTCTATTCTCTCTCTCTCTCTCTCTTTTATTTGGATTCGTTATGTCTTGTATAAAGCTTACTGTTTGTAGTGTTGTACGTATATTTACTCCGTGTGATGTGTAGTTTGATGTATTACTAGTTGATTTATTAAAAACCCATATACTGACGATTGGCTTGGACTCCACCCCACTCACATTATGAGTCACTGAGATGTCTGATCTATAGCTACAAGCTCTAAATTTAGAAACTAAATTTATCATAAGGATAGGATAATATTTTCATGGCCAGAGAATACTTTTCCTTGAATTATAAGGCGTGATAACTTTATTGAAAATTGATAGGTCAACAGTGGTTTGCTGGACATACCACTGTTTGATTTGCAGTAATTTACAGTAAGAGATATCACAATAATTGGAATGAAGAATGGAATATTGACATATTAATGAGTAAGTTACAGTGCCCTGTGATTAGTTATTGGTATAGGCAATTGAGCTATTTTTCATAATCAATCAAATTTAATGTAACTGTCATCTGAGATATAAATTAATCATATTCCTGATTAATTATTCAAATTCCCTATTTATCATTTGAGTTAATTATTCTGTAAAACTCATTGTTGCTACATGTAACTTGCGTTTGCAAAATCTTTGCACTCACAAACAAGTGTGTGTGTGTGTGTGTGTGTGTGTGTGTGTGTGTGTGTATATATATATATATATATATATATATATACACACACACACACACAGTGAGAGTACATACACATTTATTATGTAAATACAAACTTTTATTTTGGATGCGATTAATCACGATTATAATCGTCTCAGGCCAAGTTAGAATATAGGTAGCATATCAACCCTCTACACACACCTTGGCAATATAATTGCCATTGGCTAGTACATTTTTTTAGTTTACTCGCCAGACTGATATAATATTTTACACACACACACACACACACACACACACACACACACACACACATATATATATATATATATATATATATATATATATATATATATATATATATATATATATATATATATATATATGATTCCATTCAGCTTATATTTGTAAAATGGCACAGCTTCTTAAATCTTAGCTGCTTAATCAGTCAGTCAAGCATTATATTATGGTATTAAGCACTATTTAATGATAGAATTTTAGTGATTAGAACTCAAACTTGGTAACCATGTATGAATACATATGTGTAATTTTAATAGAACTTAAGACTGGTGGTGATGCTTTAGATATTGTTGGTCATTGAGGGTTTCTGTAAAAAAAAAAAAAGTCAGATTGTGCAGAAGAATCATCTGTTTTCTGTGGTCTTGTCCTGGTGGTCATCTGAGACTAGGTCTTTACAGGGGATCTGTATCTGGGGCTCTAGTTGTCCTCTGCTGTGTCTGAAATTGCTCACTCATTCACTAATCCCTATATAGTGTATGGCAGTTGAGTTCACTATATCAGGAAGGAGTGAACCAATAAATAAGTGAATGGATTCGGACAGTGACGTATAGCCTACACTGCGCGTGAGACTTGGAGCTCTTGCAAAAACATTGCCATATGTACTTTCATATTACATGTACCTAATTTTAGAAAATAAAACTATAGCAATAATACTCAAAATTACTTTATATTGCAGTTATACATACCTCCGCGTCAGCTTTGTGGTTTCGTCGATGGTATATAATTGTTATTTTTTTTGTAATGCTTTTATGTTCATAATCATGAAATGCTATAAAAATAACGTACTGAGAACAAAAATAAACACACATAAACACTCATAATTATGTATTTATTATTTTTAGTATCTTGAGTCTCGCTCATAACATATTTTAATATAAATAATGTAAGAAAAACGTTAAAACAGAAATAATAAAGATGCTAACTTCATCTCTCATTCAAACTCGCTCACTCCCACTCTCTCTTCCAGCTCGACGCTACTCAGCATTGGATTGTGGGAAATAGTGCTTCAGAAACACTGCAACCGAAATCAGAATGAATTGTGGGTAAAATGTAGTGGACAAATGTAGGGAATGAAGTAGTTCACTCAGAATCCGGAGTCGGACAGCACAACAAAATGGCTGACACCCCATATAGTGCACTATATAGTGGATAGGGAGCGGTTTCGGACACAGCACTGGTCTCCGCTCTCTTTCAAGGCTGTAGAGGTCCTTTCTAGGTGCTGATCCACCATCTGGTCTGTATACGTACTGGATCCGGGTGACTACAGTGACCCTCTGATCTGGATACAGACTGGATCTGGTGGCTATGGTGACCTCGGAATAAGAGAGAACACAAACAAAGTTACGGACCGCAGCTCTGATTGGTTGTTTTTTACCGGGAGCGATGGAGTTTCTGCAAATGGCAATAGGACCACTGGAAGGAGCCAGAGGAGCTTGATTTTTTTCAGAGATTATCTGTCTCATATTCTACTGTCAGGACATAATGACAGTTTTAAGAAATATGTAAAAAATATTTTTTTTTTACAAAAGTTCCCTACAGCACCTTTAAAAACAGTATTAGCTTGAGCTGTTACACATACAGTTAGCCCATGCATGTGCTGAAGTTGAGTAGCAAAAATGTCAACATAGATCTCACAAAAGCTAAAGAGAATAAATATTGTATTACTTTAGAAAGACAAAGGCTATATGAAGATTTCCAAGACATTGAAAGTTCCTAGAAACACAGCTCTCAGCCTTATGCCCTAAGTTTAAAGTGTGTTTTACCAGAAAACCTTTGAGGGTGTTGAAGAAAAAGCACAATATGTGACCCGTCACGGAAACCAGTGACACTAGTCGGCAGCACAACTTTCGAGCAAAATGAGAAAGAAGCGTTTTTTTTTTTTTTTCAAAATTGGTGATTTTCGTTTTTTTGCAGAATCTGTTAGTTGAGATCAGGAAGAAGCCTCTCCGTGTTTGAGATAACATTATTGGTATATTTAAAAGCGTACATTTTGACGTTGAAATCGGCTAGTTTTTAGGAGATTCTAGCTCGCAGTAGGGGCGTGTGTATATTTCCATACTGGATAAACCGGCTTTTGTTTCTTTTGTTATTGCCCCCGCCCTCCGAGGGAAGCGTGGCTACTTACTATGCAGTGCTCTGGCCGGCTGTATACGAATGTATTGGACTGGCTTCAGACGAGTTGGACCGTAAGATATCAGAGGCTATATCAATAGCAACATTTGATGGCGATAAAGACAGAGAAATGGGGAAAATCCGTGACTTTGACTGTAATTGCTACACGAGGAGAAAGGTAGCCAGAAGCTTTCTCCAGACATTGTGTACAACATACGGCTGGATTCTTTAGCTGTGGAAAAAGAGTGGCAGGACATGCAACTTATTGGACATTTAGAGGCAAACAGACGCACAGTGCAAACTTTGGAGATGGTTACTTATTTCATTGAAGGCAACGAGATCTGCCAGAATACTTTTCTCTTTCTTCCCTGCTGAAAAAAAACAATAGAAACCATTACAGAATTTGCTTTCTTCTATTGGTATCATGTATTGTCTATTGGATACCATTAAGGACTAATAGAACACCTTTAGAAACGTCTGGTGGTATCTACTGGACACCAGTAGAAACCATTATGATTTCAATAAATTTAGTGGTTTCTTTGGAAAACTGTAATGGTCTTAGTGGGTAGGCTACTGATGAAAAAAAAAATGAACACACAAACAATAGAAACCATTACAAAATTTGTAATGGTTTTAATGGTTATAATGGGAATTATGTTGGTTTTAATGGTCACAGTAATGGTCCCTGTGGGTCTCTATTGGTAAATTGCTTTCTTCTATTGGTGGCATGTATTGTCTTGGATTGCCACCATACGTCATTTGGAAAGGTTATTTTTTAATCTTTTTTATTATTATTATTATTTTTTTTTTATCAACTCGACTCATCATAGCCTTCAAAATTGACTTGAAAGTTGGTCTTTGTTTTGTCTGTCGGATTTGGTCCAAATTTAGCCCAAAAATAGATGTGAAATAACAGTGAAATTCTGCGTGACTGTAATGTGCGCACGCGCAGAACTGGAGCGGAGGACGTCACCATGGAAACGAGGCGGCAGCCCAACCGTCAAGAGGCATCCAGCTGCAGCCCCGCAGACTCACTTCTTGCTAGACACCAGTGGCTGGACACCAGTGGATGGACAGCAGACGTCATTTCCGTATCGTCATTCACTTTTCAAATTGACGTAATTTCCGTACCGTCGTTCACTTTTCAATTTTGACGCACCATGCAGTGTCAGCGGTAAGAAAAAATAATAAACTGTTGATGATTTATAGGTCATGTCAGAATTCAAATGTACAAACTAGCTAGTTAAAAAAATCGTCTTGTTTTCAAGGTACTGAACTCTGGTGTGCCTCAATTCTAGAGCTAACGTTAGGTTGCTACCATAGATTTTCCAATTAAATCGTTCTTTGAGAGGTATGGTTTAATATTGTAAATACATTTTTTTTTTTTTTTTACTTGGATGTGTGAAGATTGTACCCAGGTAACGAGATCTCATAGAACAGTCTTGGTAGAGAATAGTCTAAAATGCTAGGTTGTCTATGCACACGAGAGTTTGCTAGCTAGCTATGTTTTTTTGTTTTTTTGTTGAAGTAGTACTTTTCCCTATGCACGTGTTCTAATCATATTGTACATCTGTTCTTGCTTTAGGTGTGGTGAATGTCAAAAAACTGCCCCAGGCTGTAAGAGACATGTGTGTCCCTTTTAAAATTGTACAATGCAGAAATTGCAGATGTTTTTTCAAAGACTGGGTGGGGTACTGTGGAAACGGAAGATGTGGAGACCTGCGAGGGTTTTATACAGACCCTGAATTTCCTGAGCATTGCCCAGACTGCCAGTTTTAGGGGGCAGGAATGAGGTGTGGTGTGCACAGTGTGCAATAGTCTATTTGGAACCATTCATGTTTTATTTTCTCTTGAAATAGGGCCTGACTGTGGCATCTTCGTTCTGATGGTCAGATTTGACAAGTTTTACTAATTAGATTGTGTAATTTCCAATAAATATTGCAAAACCATGAAGTGTTAATTTGATCTGGATTGTTTGGTAAATTGTCTGATCATGTGAATCTACGTATATTTTCAAAACAGAAGTGGTTACATTTACAAAAAAAAAAAAAGAAGAATTGAATATCCAAATGGGCAAGGCAAAAAACTTTGGTCAATTAACATGTACAAGTCTGTTGTATTGACAAAACGTTATAGTCCATTGATCTAGGCTGAATTAAGGTCACAAAAAATAGTGATATGATCTGAACAATATATATTTTCAAGGTGGTTCTTGTGAATGCAGTTTGCATGAATTATTGATGTTATAATATTAAGTATATTATTGAGAATTGTTTTATGTAAAGAGATATGATAAATATCATATGTCAATTTGCACACAGCTTTTATATTATATATTTTAAGTCATAAAAGTAAAATGACAATATGGAAAAGACGTATGCAATTAAGGCTGCAAAGAATACTGTCTATCCACTGGTGAAAACAGAAAATAAATATGCTGTCTATCCATAGGTGAAAATATAAAATAAATATGCTGTCTATCCATAGGTGAAAATATAAAATAAATATACTGTCCATCCAGAGGTGAAAATATAAAATAAATATACTGTCCATCCAGAGGTGAAAATATAAAATAAATATTCTGTCCATCCAGAGGTGAGAACTAAATATGCTGTCTATCCATAGGTGAAAATATAAAATAAATTTTCTGTCCATCCAGAGGTGAGAACTAAATATGCTGTCTATCCATAGGTGAAAATATAAAATAAATATACTGTCCATCCAGAGGTGAGAACTAAATATGCTGTCCATCCAGTGGTGAAAATATAAAATAAATTTTCTGTCCATCCAGAGGTGAGAACTAAATATGCTGTCCATCCAGAGGGGAAAATATAAAATAAATATTCTGTCCATCCAGAGGTGAGAACTAAATATGCTGTCCATCCATAGGTGAAAATATAAAATAAATATTCTGTCCATCCAGAGGTGAGAACTAAATATGCTGTCCATCCAGAGGTGAAAATATAAAATAAATTTTCTGTCCATCCAGAGGTGAGAACTAAATATGCTGTCTATCCATAGGTGAAAATATAAAATAAATATACTGTCCATCCAGAGGTGAGAACTAAATATTCTGTCTATCCATAGGTGAAAATATAAAATAAATATACTGTCCATCCAGAGGTGAGAACTAAATATTCTGTCCATCCAGAGGTGAGAACTAAATATGCTGTCCATCCAGAGGTGGAAATATAAAATAAATATTCTGTCCATCCAGAGGTGAGAACTAAATATGCTGTCTATCCATAGGTGAAAATATAAAATAAATTTTCTGTCCATCCAGAGGTGAGAACTAAATATGCTGTCCATCCAGAGGTGGAAATATAAAATAAATATTCTGTCCATCCAGAGGTGAGAACTAAATATGCTGTCTATCCATAGGTGAAAATATAAAATAAATTTTCTGTCCATCCAGAGGTGAGAACTAAATATGCTGTCTATCCATAGGTGAAAATATAAAATAAATATACTGTCCATCCAGAGGTGAGAACTAAATATTCTGTCCATCCAGAGGTGAGAACTAAATATGCTGTCCATCCAGAGGTGAGAACTAAATATGCTGTCCATCCAGAGGTGGAAATATAAAATAAATATTCTGTCCATCCAGAGGTGAGAACTAAATATGCTGTCTATCCAGAGGTGAAAATATAAAATAAGTATATCTCAATCCAGAGGTGAAAAGAGGAAATAAAATTGCTGTCCATCCAGCGGCGAAACGGAAATGACGGAGAAAATGGAAATGACGTAGGTTGTCTATCCACTGGTGTCCAGCCAGTGGTGTCTAACCGGAGGTGAGTCTGCGGGGCTGCAGCTGGATTCTATTGGCAACCGTCAAGCAGCTGAAAGCTGACATTCAATGTGGTTTCACTTTTTTTTTTTAGGTATGTTTAGTCTATTAAATTACACAAATAGTACATTACAGACACTTTATTTCATGTAAATTATACGCTTTCGTTTAATATTTACTTTATAGAAATGGTTTAGTGTCGTCAGAAAAAGTCCGTTAGCATCTCAAACGTAAGGCTAACTACAAGAGGTAACGATAGACATGAGCTCTTATTTATTAAGTTTGGGCTTTTAAAGGGGGGGTGAAATGCTCGTTTTCACTCAATATCCTGTTAATCTTGAGTACATATAGAGTAGTACTGCATCCTTCATAAATCCAAAAAGTCTTTAGTTTTATTATATTCATAAGAGAAAGATAGTCTGTACCGATTTTTCCCGGAAAAACACGAGTGGTCGGAGGCGTGACATGTGGGCGGAGTTAAAGAATCACGAGCGCGAATAGGCTTTTGCGTTTAGAGCATGTGGAAACTGTAACATTACCGTGAGGGAAAACCCATCATCCAAAACAAACCATGGCTAACAGTCAGATTCAGCCGTTTATTTATGATCCAGAATCAGATCCAGAGGCTGAAACTGAACGAAAGCAGCAGCAGCAACGACTCGCTCCGAGCGGGAGGGGGAGGGGACGCACTAACAAGAAGGCAGAGATATTTGAAGCAGTTTTACTCACCGCCTGCGGTTCCAACACACGATCGTGACCCTTTTTCCTTGGGATTGCATCATCCTTAAGAAATAAACGATACGCAAATCCGTCATCAAACTGGGCCTTGTGAACAAGCATCTTCGAAATGCAGGGAACAAACACAAACACTTGCACAACTCCGTTGATGCTCTGTAAAAATAAACTCCATCCACTGGTCCCTTAATGCTGTTTTTTTGGGGGGTAATCTGTGCAGGGTTGTCTTGCCCTGGCAACCAAAAACACACTTCTTTTGTGTCATTTTGCGACGCTCTCCCTCTGATCAGTGAAGTCTGTTGTGCTCTCAGTGCTCTGCTATACGGGAGCGCGCACTCTTCCGGGAGAAGTGCCTCAGGACCCATATAAGGAAATTCCGCTCCATCTAATGTCACACAGAGCCATACTCGAAAAAAACTTTCCGAAACTTGTGACAAACCGGAAGGAGTATTTTTGGAACAGAAATACGCCTTCAAACGTGCAACTTAATTTTTGAAACTTTGTCCATGTTTAGCATGGGAATCCAACTCTTTAACAGTGTAAAAAACTCTGTATGCATGAAATAGCATTTCACCCCCCCCTTTAATGCCATCTTGTGTGTAGATGAGCTCTCTCTCTCTCTCTCTCTCTCTCTCTGTGTCTCTCTCTCTCTCCATATAACATTATATCAATGGATGAATGGAAGTAACCGAATTAATTTAACCCTAAAAGTATGCACTGTTTAATCCTAAAATTGTCACAGTGTCTGGGTTGTTTTTCCCTGGGGTTCCACTAGATGTTCTCCTTTCTCAAGGTGTCTGTCACCAGATCATTTCCTGTTTCCTTATTTGGTCACCTTCCTCCTTGTTGTGTAATTGATTGTCCCCCATCTTTCTCCTGTTCCCTCATTATCCTTCTGTCTATTTATACCCAGTCTGTCTTAGTCTGTGTTACGGAGTCCTTGTTTAATGTCGAGTATTATTCATGTCCGTCAACTCTTGCCTTGTCTTGTCTTGTCTTGTCTTGTCTTGTCTTGTCTTGTCTTGCCTTGCCTTGCCTTGTGATCGTGTCATATTTATGTTGTTTGGATTATGTTTGGTTTTGACCCCTTTGGATTATCCCTAAATAAACGACTTACCTGCAATTGGTTCTATCTCCGTGCCTCATTGGATCCTTGCCGTGACAAAAATGTGCACTAACGTAACTGGATAACGTTACATCACTTACATAGAGCGTGAAAATGGACTGAAACCTTCAGGTTCTGATCTTTCATGGTAAACACATGAATACAAACTTGTTCTGTGATTTCAGAAGTGCCAGAAAAAAAACCTATATGACACAGGAGAAGTTCCTGATTTTAACTATTCTGATTGGAGCTGCTGACAGAGAGGATGAAAACACACACATTTTGATGTCCACGCTGTAGGAGCATTACTAAATAAGTAAAACTAAAATATATATAAGTTGTAAATTATTCTGTAAATTATATATTCTGTGAATTATTATTTTTCTTTTCTGCATTTCACCTCTGCTATAGTTTATGCCTTATACCTGGCATTGTATAATAAATATTGTTGTCTCTGTGACAGTATGCTTATGTTCCTAGGTTCGTCCATGCTGATGGCTGTGCTCTAGAGTCATATCTCCTGTCAAAGAACATTTTTAGACATTATGAACCGTGAATAGTAAGCAATTCGTCAAACATACACTACCATTCAAAAATGTAAGGGTCAGATTTGTCTTGTATTTCAAAGACATCTTTTATGCTCACCACTGCTGCATTTATTTGATTAAAATACAGTAAAATTGTGAAATTACCATTTTTTTATAACTATTTTCTATTTAAGTTTGTTTTAATAAGTGATCAAAGCTGAATTTTCAGCATCATTACTCCAGTCTCCAGTGTCACACAATCCTTCAGAAATCATGCTTTGTGAAAACAAGAATAAAATTGTACAAAATATTCACATATAAAGCAGTTATTTGAAATTGTACTAACATTTCACAACATTACCGTTTTTATTTATGATCAAATAAATGCAGTTTTCTTAGTGTACATGAGACTTATTTCAGAAACATAAAAAAATCTCTATCTCCAAGCTACACACTCTCACACCAAAGTGACTGTTAAAAATCATTTAAACTGTGTCAGTACATCATAAATAGGAAAAGGCATCAGATCACCATCTGTGATTTGTTGTGTTGTGCCGCATCCAGTGTAGAGAGCATCACTGATTATAAATGGCTCTGTTGTATTTTGTTGTGCTGTCCAGTGATGACACAGTGTTAGAACTCTTGTTAAATATCATTATCATTTTATTTTGACGTCACTTCCTGTTTGTTGTTGACGGCTGTACTGCGTTTGAGCTCCGTCACTATATTCTTTTCATTGACTATTTTTAACTTAAAAATCAATTTTATACATCATCGTTTCCGTTTATATAACGTGTGAATATATCCTCTATTGTATTCTACAACAAAAACAATCAGAGCGCCTCGCTATCACTAGTTTTATTTTGATCTCCCGGGTCCGCTATTAGCTTTTAGCCAGTTAGCATCAGCAAGCGTGGTTGCTGCTAACTGCGCTTACATTGCTAATACTCTATTCACACACATTGCCACTGCTGTACTCACTGTTACTTGCTTTAAAAGCGGATGAATGTCTCCACTCTGTGCAGCTCGAGCTCGAGGCCGTGGGGAAGCAGATTCGCGACCTGGAACAGAGGCAGGCCCAGCTGAGAGAGCGGAGAGCCGCGCTGGAATCATCCCGGGCTGATGCTCACAAGTCCGGGGTAAGTATACAGCGTGCTGTTAACAGTCCCACCACGTCTACTCCGTGTGTTTCTCTGCGCAGGCCTGGTGCACCCAGGACGCGATCTTCCCAGATGTCCTTCACTGCGACGCCGGGACACCACGGACCCTGGGTGCATCCACAGCGGAGGACACGAGCCGGGTCCCGGGCGACGACTTCTCCCCCTCCTGCCTTCGAGATCTCCATCCAGAACCGCTTCGCTCCCCTCCGCGAGACAGGACGCGACGCTGTGATCATTGGAGACTCCATTGTCCGACACGTAAGTGCTACGTTAGCCGAAGGTAAAGTGCACACTCATTGTTTGCCTGGTGCTCATGTTCTCGATGTTTCTGCGCAGATACCCGCGCTCCTGAAGGACGACGAGAGCTCCAGAGCGGTCGTGCTTCACGCCGGGGTTAACGACACCACGCTGTGGCAGACGGAGACGCTGAAGAGGGACTTCAGGAGCCTGATCGAGATGGTTCGCAGCACGACGCCTGCGGCGATGATCGTCGTGTCAGGACCACTGCCCACGTATCGACGAGGACACGAAAGGTTCAGTAGACTTTTTACTTTAAATGAATGGTTGTTGTCATGGTGTAAAGAACAGAAACTGCTATTTGTTAATAACTGGGATCTTTTCTGGGAGCGTCCTAGACTGTTTCGCGCTGATGGATTACACCCCAGCAAAATCGGAGTGGAGCTTCTCTCTGACAACATCTCCAGGACACTTCGCTCCATGTGACTAGTAAGACAATTCTCAAATAACCATTATGATGAGTTTTGTTCCACCCGCTTAAATGCTAAAAGTACTTGCGCTGTAAAAACTATTAAGACTGTGTCTGTTCCCCGAATAGTGAGGTCAAAATATAAATATAATGTAGGATCTAGAAAAAATCTTATCGTAATTAAACCAGAAAAATTTAAAGTAAATGAACAAAAACAATTTTTAAAGTTTGGGCTCATAAATATTAGATCACTCACACCAAAAGCAGTTATTGTAAATGAAATGATCACAGATAATAGTTTTGATTTACTCTGCTTGACTGAAACCTGGCTAAAACCAAATTATTATTTTGGTCTAAATTAGTCTACTCCACCAAACTACTGTTATAAGCATGAGCCCCGTCAGACTGGTCGTGGCGGGGGTGTTGCAACAATATATAGTGATATTCTCAATGTTACCCAGAAAACAGGATACAGGTTTAACTCTTTTGAAATACTTCTGCTAAATGTTACACTGTCAGACATGCAAAAGAAATCTAACGTATCTCTTGCTCTGGCTACTGTGTATAGACCACCAGGGCCGTATACAGAATTCCTAAAAGAATTTGCAGATTTCCTCTCAGACCTTCTAGTTACAGTTGATAAGGCGCTAATCATGGGAGATTTTAATATTCACGTTGATAATGCAAATGATACATTAGGACTTGCGTTTACTGACCTAATAAACTCCTTTGGAGTCAAGCAAAATGTCACCGGGCCCACTCATCGTTTTAATCATACACTAGATTTAATTATATCGCATGGAATCGATCTTACTGCTATAGATATTGTACCTCAAAGTGATGATATTACAGACCATTTCCTTGTATCATGCATGCTGCGCATAACTGATATTAACTATATGTCGCAGCGATACCGTCTGGGCAGAACTATTGTTCCAGCCACCAAAGAAAGATTCGCAAATAACCTGTCTATCTATCTCAACAGCTATTTGTACCCAAAAATACACATGAATTAGACGAAATTACTGACAACATGGGCACTATTTTCTCTAATACATTAGAAGCTGTTGCCCCGATCAATTTGAAAAAAGTTAGAGAAAAACGTACTGTACCATGGTATAACAGTAATACTCACTCTCTCAAGAAAGTAACTCATAGTCTTGAATGCAAATGGAGAAAAACTAACTTAGAAGTTTTTAGAATTGCATGGAAAAACAGTATGTCCAGCTATAGACAGGCTCATTGGAAATAACCAAAACAATCCAAGGTTTTTATTTAGCACAGTGGCTAAGTTAACAAATTACCAGACGCCACCTGATTCAAATATTCCACCACCGTTGAATAGTAATGACTTTATGAATTTCTTCACTGATAAAATAGATAACATTAGAAATACAATAGCGAATGTAGATTCTACAGCATCTAACACTTCAGTTTCATCCATCGCACCCAAAGATAAACTGCAGTGCTTTACAACCATAGGACAGGAAGAGCTAAATAAACTTATCACTGTATCTAAACCAACAACATGTTTATTAGATCCTGTACCCACTAAATTACTGAAAGAGTTGTTACCTGTAGCCGAAGAACCGCTTCTCAATATCATTAACTCGTCGTTATCTTTAGGTCACGTCCGAAACCATTCAAGCTGGTGGTTATCAAGCCTCTTATTAAGAAACCAAAACTAGATCCTAGTGTACTGGCAAATTATAGGCCTATTTCAAATCTTCCATTTATGTCTAAAATTTTAGAAAAAGTTGTGTCTGCTCAATTGAGCACCTTCCTGCATAAAAATGATCTGTATGAAGAATTTCAGTCAGGTTTTAGGCCCCACCATAGCACAGAAACTGCACTTGTTAAAATTACAAATGACCTGCTCCTTGCGTCAGACCAAGGCTGCATCTCATTTCTAGTCTTACTTGATCTTAGTGCTGCGTTCGACACCATAGATCATGACATACTCATAGATCGATTACAAAACTATACAGGTATTCAAGGGCAGGCTCTAAAATGGTTTAGATCCTACCTGTCCGATCGCTACCATTTTGTTTACTTAAATGGGGAGTCATCTCATTTGCCACAAGGATCCGTCCTAGGTCCCCTTCTATTTTCAATATACATGTTGCCCCTTGGTAATATTATTAGAAAATACGGAATTAGCTTGCACTGTTATGCTGATGATACTCAGCTATATATCTCAACGAGACCAGATGAAACTTCCCAATTATCTAAGCTAACAGAGTGTGTTAAAAATGTAAAAGATTGTATGACAAATAATTTTCTCCAATTAAATTTAGATAAGACAGAGATACTAATTATTGGACCAAAAAACACAACACAGAATCTTGTAGATTACAATCTGCAACTAGATGGATGTACTGTTACTTCCTCTACAGTCAGAAATCTGTGTGTTATATTAGACAGCAATTTGTCTTTTGAAAATCATATTTCCAATGTTACAAAAACTGCATTCTTCCATCTTAGAAACATTGCCAAGCTACGAAACATGTTATCTGTTTCTGATGCAGAAAAGCTAGTTCATGCATTCATGACCTCTAGACTGGACTATTGTAATGCACTTCTAGGTGGTTGTCCTGCTTCGTCAATAAACAAGCTACAGGTAGTCCAAAATGCAGCAGCTAGAGTCCTTACCAGGTCAAGAAAATATGACCATATTACCCCAATTTTACAGTCTCTGCACTGGCTACCTATTAAGTTCCGTATCAGTTACAAATTATCATTACTTACATATAAGGCCCTAAATGGTTTAGCTCCTGCGTACCTAACTAGCCTTCTACCACGTTACAATCCATCACGCTCCCTAAGGTCACAAAACGCTGGACTTTTGGTCGTTCCTAGGATAGCAAAGTCCACTAAAGGAGGTAGAGCTTTCTCACATTTGGCTCCCAAACTCTGTAATAGCCTTCCTGATAATGTTCGGGGTTCAGACACACTCTCTCTGTTTAAATCTAGATTAAAAACACATCTCTTTCGCCAAGCATTCGAATAATGTATCTTTTTAATTGTGAGTGTAGTTGCATCTGATCAAAGGTGCATTTTTATTCATTAGCTTGGGTTAAACTAATTTTACTTTTTTGGATCAGCAGCTATGCTAATGATGTCTGTATTTTGTTTCTATGTTTCGCCACGGGATTTACATCCCGTGGTAACTAGGATTTACACAAGCTCCAGTCTGGATCCAGAACACCTGAGAAGAGATGATGCTGACCCTCAGAGGACCTCAGATGATGCTAACCCTGAATCAACAAACAGAACTAACAATTATTGCTAAATGTGTGACTGAATCATATAATAACTTAATTAATAATATTGATAGTTCATCGTCTAGCTGACTACGTCTTGTATTATTATTATCAATTGTATTTTTTCTAAAATCCTGTCAAATGTGCACAAACTATTAGCTACTACTAAATATTGTAGAAACATAATTTTCTGTAAAGTTGCTTTGTAACGATTTGTTTTGTAAAAAGCGCTATACAAATAAACTTGAATTGAATTGAATCGAATTGAATCATTACATATGATGTATGTGTGATGCCATTCAGCACTGATAGATCTTTTCTATTTCAGAGACTGAAAATCATTGATAAACCACAAGGTTACTGTAACATATTTAAACAATATTAATAAGAATTAATAAAAATGCATCTGTGACTTAATATTGCTTCTTATTTTTCAGTGGGATGAAAGTTCTCATTAAACACATAGCTTTCTTCTCATCTTTGTGCATTTTCAAACGTTGTGCATATTTCTGAATCATTTTTTTTTTTTTTTACTTCATAATATTGGTTGTCTTCTCTTGTTTTAGAGTTTAGCTCCAACCCCAGTTAAACAGACCTGGGCAGCTGATCAAGGATCAGCAGAAACTCTGCAGAACGGTGGTCCTCCAGCCCAGGACTGGACACCAGTGTTGTAAGTCATTCTGTCTCTTTATAGTGCATGTTCAGAACATATTGCAGGAGATCTCAACATTGTCTCTTAAGGTCCACTTACATGCAGACTTTTGCTCCAACCTGTGTAGTGTATTTTCATCTACCATGGCTCTGAGGAATCACACTATCTCAGGGTTTTGTTTCCATAAGAAAGATTTTCAACACATTAATCGAGGTCTAACTATTAGTGTTGTCACAGTACCAATTTCAGTACCAAAGCAAAACACGAAAACATGCTAATCATTATTTTTTTATTATTATTATTAGCCGCACTTATGCTAACAATTAACTACTCTAATAACAGTGTTCATTTCAATCCGACATTCAAATTACAGTTATATATATCCTGATAAATACAGGTGCTGGTCATATAATTAGAATATCATCAAAAAGTTGATTTCACTAATTCCATTCAAAAAGTGAAACTTGTATATTATATTCATTCATTACACACAGACTGATATATTTCAAATCTTTATTTCTTTTGATGTTGATATTTATAACTGACAACTAAGGAAAATTCCAAATTCAGTATCCCAGAAAATGTGAATGTTGTGAAAAGGTTCAATATTGAAGACACCTGGTGCCACACTCTAATCAGCTAATTAACTCTAAACACCTGCAAAGCCTTTAAATGGTCTCTCAGTCTAGTTATGTAGGCTACACAATCATGGGGAAGACTGCTGACTTTACAGTTGTCCAAAAGACGACCATTGACACCTTGCACAAGGAGGACAAGACACACAAGGTCATTTCAAAAGAGGCTGGCTATTCACAGAGCTCTGTGTCCAAGCACATTAATAGAGAGGCAAAGGAAAGGAAAAGATGTGGTTGAAAAAAAGTGTACAAGCAAAAGGGATAACCGCACCCTGGAGAGGATTGTGAAACAAAACCCATTCAAAAATGTGGGGGAGATTCACAAAGAGTGGACTGCAGCTGGAGTCAGTGCTTCAAGAACCACTACACACAGATGTATGCAAGACATGGGTTTCAAACCACTCTTGAACAACAGACAGAACCAGAAGTGTCTCGCTTCAAAAAGGACTGTACTGCTGCTGAGTAGTGATATTTTGGACCCAAGAATGCAGAATAGCTGTAGGCCACTATCAGAGCAACTTGGGCTCTTATAAAACCTGAGCAGTGCTACAGACTGATCGACTCCATGCCACACCGCATTGCTGCAGTAATTCAGACAAAAGGAGCCCCAACTAAGTATTGAGTGCTGTACATGCTCATACTTTTCATGTTCATACTTTTCAG
Source organism: Carassius gibelio (assembly GCF_023724105.1). Classification (NCBI taxonomy): domain Eukaryota; kingdom Metazoa; phylum Chordata; class Actinopteri; order Cypriniformes; family Cyprinidae; genus Carassius; species Carassius gibelio. The sequence goes on from NC_068372.1 coordinate 11,209,483, forward strand.
TTGGCCAAAATTTCTAAAAATCCTTTCTTTGTATTGGTCTTAAGTTATACTCTAATTTTCTGAGATAATGAATTTGGGATTTTCCTTAGTTGTCAGATATAAATAAATATATCAGTCTGTGTGTAATGAATGAATATAATATACAAGTTTCACTTTTTGAATTGAAATGATGATATTCTAATTATATGACCAGCACCTGTATACACAGAATGACTAATTGAACTGCTTTTATAGTTTTAATAATTAATTTATTTGTAATGAATAAAGGGATTTTACATTTGATTATTTGTTTTTCTTACTTGAATGCTTTTGTTCGGATGTAAAATAAAAAAAGTGAATTATTATTAAGAAAAGAACTGCAGGAAAAGATGCAATGTTGCTCAGGGATTTTGGTTTGGAACCTTTAGAAAATAGAAAAAAATTGACTTTGCCAACTCTTTCAACTTCAAACGGGCGTAGCTCAGTAATTTGTTTTTGTCAGATTTCAACAAGTTATACATCATTTTGAAGGACTTTTTAATGAGAAAAAAAACTCAACTGATTCTTGCTCATTGTGACTAACTTTGCCAGCACAGGTCACATATGCTACTTAAAGGGGGGGTGAAATGCTATTTCATGCATACTGAGTTTTTTACACTGTTAAAGAGTTGGATTCCCATGCTAAACATGGACAAAGTTTCAAAAATTAAGTTGTACGTTTGAAGGAGTATTTTTGTTCCAAAAAAACCTCTTCCAGTTTGTCACAAGTTTCGGAAAGTTTTTTTCTATTATGGGTCTGTGTGACGTTAGATGGAGCGGAATTTCCTTATATGGGTCCTAAGGCACTTCTGCCGGAAGAGCGAGCGCTCCCGTATAGCAGAGCACTGAGAGGCTGAGCACAGGCATTCACTGATTCAGAGCGAGAGCGTCGCGAAATGTCACAAAAGAAGTGTGTTTTTGGTTGCCAGGGCAAGACAACCCTGCACAGATTACCAAAAGAGAAACAGCATTAAGGGACCAGTGGATGGAGTTTATTTTTACGGAGCATCAACGGAGTTGTGCAAGTGTTTTTGTTTGTTCCCTGCATTTCGAAGATGCTTGTTTTAAAAACAAGGCCCAGTTTGATGCCAGATTTGCACATCGTTTATTTCTTAAGGATAATGCAGTCCCAACGAAAAAGGGTCACGATCGTGTGTTGGAACCACATGCGGTGAGTAAAACTGCTTCAAATATCTATGTGTTGTTAACTTAGCTATCAGCGCGTAAGCATATCAAGTAAACAACATGCGATGTTATCATCAAACTGCACTTTCCACATGTACAGCTTAAAAAAAAAAAAAAAAAACAAAAAAAAAAAGACGACATAAAGTGGAACTTAGTCATTTTCCAAAACCGTTAAGCAAATATATACAGTTTCAGTACATACCACATAGAGATGCCTTTGCTGATGCTGCTCTTGTTAAATTTCAGCCTCTGGATCTGTGTCACAGCTTCCAAACGCTCTCAACGCAAAAGCCTACTGGCGCTCGTGATTCTTTAGCTCCGCCCACACGTCACGTCTCTAGGCGCTCGTGTTTTTCCGGGAAAAATCGGTACAGACTATCTTTCTCTTACAAATATAATAAAAATAAAGACTTTTTGGAGTTATGAAGGATGCAGTACTACTCTATAGGTACTCAAGATTAACAGGAGATTGAGTGAAAATGAGCATTTCACCCCCCCCCCTTTAATTTCCACTTGAGAGGGGTCAGATTTAAAGTCTGAGATTAGTCCATCAGTTCTTGAATTTCAATTTTTGTTTATGTGTGTGTGTGTGTGTGTTCAAAACAAGAGTGTCTGTCTCAGAAGCTGAAGAAAAGAGGCCACACCTTATAGGAAATAAATGCCTCCTAAGTGTACGGAAATACCTGGCTGAGGAGATCAGTGACATAAACCAGATAAAACTGTCAGTGGTAAGTGTTTACATATCCATATCCGAATGGAATTGCTACGACCGCTTATCTAATATGACTCGAAGTGAATAGAGACTATGTACCATAAAAAGTAGACAATGTAATTATTCAAGCCTATTTGTGAAACTGGACCACAAAACCAGTTACAAGGGTAATTGTTTTTATTTTATTTTTTTGATTTTTATATCAATAATAATAATAAATAAGTTTTCCATTGATGTATGGTTTGTTAGGAGGACAATATTTGTCTGAGATACAACTATTTGAAAATCTGGAATCTGATGGTGCTAAAAAATCTAAATATTGTGAAAAATATTTCAAATCCAAAGCAAAGCATTTTATTAATAAAAAAATTAAGTTGATACATTTATGGTAGGGAATTTACAAAATTTATTCATGGAACATTATCTTTTTTTAAATCCTAATGATTTTAAGCATTAAAGAAAAATCAATAACTTTTTTGAGACTGCCATATAAATATATGTATGGATAATCTCACATACTGGCAATGTGGTTTAAGTGGTACATTGTCCTAATGTATTGTCCTTTTTTTTTTTTTTTTGCAGGTCTGAGACAGCTACAATGAAGCCACAAAAACAGTTCATAGTTCCTGCATTTCTATAATGCATTAAAGGTGCCATATGCAGAAATTGAGGTAAAAATATCCATAACATGACCTACACGCATCAAAAGAATGAGAAGAAATAAGGGCGATGATGTCATTAAAAAAATGTCAAGTTATAGTGCTGCAGAGATATCAACCTTAATTAGCATTAGCATTACTAGCCCCGGCCCGGCAGGTGTTGTAATACCAGTTTCGCCCGTGGGAGGCGGTATGCGGGCAACATAACCACCAGCCAACCTGCAATACACGAATAACTCGCAGGGCGTACCTGGACCTGATGTCAATCGTGTGGAAAGTACAGCCCACTACTTTCAGTTCAGAGAAGAGAGCGGAAGGATAGCTGAAGCCCTTGGCAAGAGACCGACACCCGCTACAGGGAAACCACCGCGCTCGGAATCACAAATCAAATCCGATAAGAATACCAGAGTAAACATCGGCACTGCTTTTAATCGCTGGAGACAACTGATGGACCTGAAAGAAATGAGGTTCGACTCAGAACTCCATGTTAGATACTGTTAGTATTTCGCTAGAAGTTTGTTTTATATGTTTGTGTATTTGTTTTCGGGAAGTTATAACATAGAAATGTATCGAGGGCTGTTCGATAAAAGTGCTAATGTTAGCGATGGCTAACCGTAGCTGCGTTTGATAATTAGCTAGCTATAACTTAACGTTACCCATTTTATTATATAGGGCTGTGCATGTCTTTACTCATGTACATCTCATCAGTATAGACGCTCCTGTAATTAGGAGTATATCTCCACCACGTGTGTTCAGATCAGGATTGCCAGGTTTTCACAACAAATCCTGCCCAGTTGCTTCTCAAAACTAGCCCAATCTCGCTTCCAGAAGATTCCCCGATAAAACATTGCTTCCCGGGGTTAAAATATAGTTTTTTTAGCAGGGTTGTCTTGGTATAATTCACATTTTAGGGGCTAAATATCACGTTATTTGTATTGGGGTCGCTGTGACCAGGGGACATGAAAAACAACCACCACAGACTTGGCAACACTGGTTGGCATTTACTACACAGAGCCGTAATTCACTGACAATCTACACAACATCGATGTTAAAATCGCAGGCGATTCTTTGTCGATTTTGAAAGCGATTTTGTGTTAGTTGTCGGTAGACTAAGGCTCTGTGCAGTTACTGCCGCTCCACCTGAACCAGTGTTGCGAAGTCTGCGGTTGTTTTTCATGTCCGCGGTTTGAAGCAATCCCAATACCAATAATGTGATATTTAGCCCCTAAAATGCTAATTTTACTAGGGAAACCCTTCCCCAAAATTTATATTTTAACCCCGGGAAGCAAGTTTTATCGGGGAACCTCCCGGAAACGCGATTGGGCTAGTTTTGGACTAGTTTTAAGAAGCAACTGGGCAGGATTTGTTGTGAAAACCTGGCAACCCTGATCTGAATGCACATGCTGGAGATATACTTCTAATTACAGGAGCGTCTTTACTGATGAGAGGTGCATGAAAATCGCATTTTATTTTTTGCACAGCCCTATGTATCATAACTAACCTGCTCTGTCTAGTCTGTTGGTCTCCTATGTATCATAACTAACCTGCTCTGTCTAGTCTGTTGGTCTCCGTGTCCTCTTTGCTTCGTGGTTTTTCTGTGCGTGAAAAAATTTATGTGTGGCGTGAAAGCGTGTGAAAAGAGTCAATTGCGTGTGTCTCACGGTGAATGCTTGAGAGTTGGCACATTAGTTCTCAAGCAGAATAAAGGACAGGTTGATTATTGCTGTTTAGCGTTTGTATTAATCTATGATGTGTCCCTGTTTGCCTACAGGGACATTAAAAAAAATAAATTAAAAGTGATACTTGGACCAAGGTGTCTGAGATTCGTCCACAACAATATTTAATGAGGTTATAACTCCTTGTGGTTAGTCTGCACGAGATCAACAAGCTTGCTTGCTTTGCGGCCGCTTTAAATACAAAATAAGCATTCGATCTACGTTAGATCTTTTGCAGCGTCGTGAGCAGAGCGGCAAGAGCGTTTTTTGATGTTCTAGACGCCGGCGGTGTGAACGCACAGTTAGGCTTCGGCTATGGCTGTAGTGTTGTTGTGAAAGTAGGGGCGGAGCACAGAGACTATGCCGTTTCTCGTTTGTTACTCTAGAGTAGACCAATTCACTTTATTGAGGCATACTGCCCCCATCTGTTTTGGAATGTAGAGTATGACTTGATTTTTTTTTGCCAAACATTACAGATGGCACCTTTAATGAATAACAATAATTAAAATAAAATGTAACGTCAAGGTTTTGTGTTAATTCCAGCTATGTTGAGTATTCTGTGAATAATTTTGATTTTAGGTGCATATTCTTAATTCTTTGCAAAACAACCTGAACTGTTTGCTATTGAAAGGTCGGTATGAAGTTTAAATAAAATATATATATATATATATATTCTTGACAAAACCTGTGCACAGTTTGTATTAATAATTTAAATTATTTACTTATATTAATTAATGGCCTAATTACCAGCTATCAGTTAAACATTCAAATCAGAACCAATACAAAACTGCAACGAAAACTATTAAATATGTGCAAATAAAGACCAGTTCAAACTTGCAATGGAACCATCAGAACCATTACAAAACTGACGGAAACCATTAAATATGTGCTAATAAAGACCAATACAAACTTGTAATGGAACCATCAGAACCATTACAAAACCGACGGAAACCATTAAATTTGTTTAATAAAGACCAATACAAACTTGTAATGGAACCATCAGAACCATTACAAAACCGACGGAAACCATTAAATTTGTTTTAATAAAGACCAATACAAACTTGTAATGGAACCATCAGAACCATTACAAAACCGATGGAAACCATTAAATTTGTTTAATAAAGACCAATACAAACTTGTAATGGAACCATCAGAACCATTACAAAACCGACGGAACCCATTAAATTTGTTTTAATAAAGACCAATACAAACTTGTAATGGAACCATCAGAACCATTACAAAACTGTGATGCAAACCATTATGTGCAAATCGTGACCAATACAAACTTGTAATGGAAACCAATACAAACCAATAAATCCTAATGGAATATGCCCAAAACACACTACGTAATGGAAACCATTTGGTAATGGTTTTAATGGTTAATTGCTGATGGTTTGTAATGGTTTTGTAATGGAAACCATTAGAATTTCTGTAATGGTTTCTATTGTTTTTTTTCAGCAGGGTTATGGGGTGAGTTTCCATAAACATCAAAGTTTGTCATTTTGTGTTCATTCTAAGAACACATACACATTATCTCATGTTTAGTCCATGTTTAGACCTTACGTTAGTTACTTGCATTTACGCGTTACGTTAAGTGTTTCCCGCGTGAGGTAATTTTTTGTTGTACGTTGCCATGGTATTCACACATGTACAAAACTACTACGGTACCTCAGCATTTCACAGACGCACTGTGAAATGACTGGTTACATGAGCCTAAGCGCTTTTCAATAAAATCCATGCAAAAGTTAATATCAGATCATTTTAGAATACAGTATAGGATGTACCGAATATTCTAAAGTTTTATGCAAAACAGAAATATGACGAATAGAATATCAGACCTCTGTCATATGGCCAAAAATAAATGCAATAAAAAAAATTTTTTGCATAGTTGTCTTTGACACATGAAAACTGTAACAATGCATTTTACAAGGTAACATGATGTAACCTTGCTCTCACTCGAAATGTGTCCCCATATTAAGTCCTTGAATTTTAGTTTATCATAGTTGATCATAACTAGAGATGAAATGGCATGAAAATTTAATTTCATGATTATAGTGACCAAAATGATCACGGTTATCACAGAATCCTGTTCAAAAAGTCCTAATTTTACACAATGAAATCAATTCACCAAGTCTTATGTAGAAAACCAGCAAATAACAAATAAAATTAGCATCAATATGTACTTTTTGTTTACGTAAACATTAAAATAATAACATTTTAAATGATGGCCAGATTTAAATGGAGTGTCATGCAACGTTATTTACAATGCACAAGTTCAAATAGAGTTTTGACAAAAAAGGTTTTATAAAAAGATAAAACTCACATATTTCAGCCTTTAAATCATTTTTATAAAAGTCAAAAAAGATAAATTACTCACATTTACTATGCACATTATGGTCAACTTTTTCCCATTGTGTCTGTCTTTGCTATGCAAACATGCAGCTTTATGGGGGGTGGAGCTTTACAGGGGGTATGGCTTATGTAAATGAGATGTAATTAGATGTAAATGAGCCTTATTGTCACTCCCAGCAGTGAGAACAGGTGAGAACTAAACAATCTTTAGAGGCTACTTTCTGCTTTGTGAGATTTTTTGAGTAACTACCTTCAAATGATCACAACTTCTCCAAATATTATCAGATTTCCATGTGTTACACATCGTTGGAAAGCTTGGAGACTACACTTTCAGAATCGGTGAATAACTCAAAATGCCCCAGAACCGACTTGTGTCCCTACTTTCCGTGATTGGTCACATATCATAAAACGTTTAATCAGAGCAACTGAGAAAAACCTGCAATGTACAGCCAAAGACTTGCAAGATGACCCGATGAAAGGAAGGAAACCATTTCAATGCAGCGTGTAAGAAGAACTCTAGACAAGTATGGCCTTCATGTTGAGACATCTTGCAGAATACCACTCTTGATCAAAAAGAACAAAAGGCAGACTTGAACTTGATAAAAATTTATTTGTGTAGACCTATGGAGCTCTGGAGGAATGTTTTATGGGGTGATGTGACCAAACTGCAACTTTTTGGACCCATGGATCAGCGGTATGTCTGCTGCAAAACAGGCAAAGCTCATAAGCAGAAGAACACCATCTCCATCCTCAAACTTGGAGGTGGATCAGCCCTGTTATGGGGTTTCTTTACTATAGCAGGAAGTGGAAATCATGACTGTATGTAGGAAATCATGGATTCTTTGAAGTATCAGGCCATTTTGACAAGAATAGTGATGCCTTTGTTGCAAAGACTGAAGCTGATGATCAATGGACTTTCCTGCAGGACAGTCATCCCAAAGTACACATTCAAATCTACTACTGCTTGGTTCAGAGATCAGTCATAGAATGTACTTGAGTGACCTGTTCAGTCTCCAGGCTTAATTCTCATTGCAAATATCTGGTTGAATTTGAAGAAAGCAGTGGCAATGTGAAAACCAAAGATTATCAGTGATCTGGAATCTTTTTCATGCGAGGAATGGGTCAAGACTGTAGTAGAGAGGTGACAGAAGCTTCTAATCACTTACAGACAGCGTTTATTGGTGATTTTAAAGAATAAAAGATTCTGCACAAATTGAATAATTTAAAGAATAAAAGATTCTGCACAGATTGAATAATTTTAAACATGAATGTTTAGAGCCAGTTTGAATTTTATCATGATTCATCAATGTCCCATTCTCAGAATCACTCAAAAGTGTATTAACAAACTTTCTGTAATACTTTACTGATGCATTTGTTGAATTGATTTCATAAAATGTTGTTCACCGCAGCAAACTGTCTTGCAGGTCAAGGGGGTTGAATAATTTTGATCGCAACTGTACATAGATAGATATATAGATAGGTAGACAGACAGATAGATAGATAGATATAAACCATAAGCGAACAAAACACACTCACTTCCCTACAGCACAAACTTTCCAACACAGTTTCCATGGGACGGCCCCGCCCACACAAGCTCCTGCCAAACACAGCGACAGACATGCGGCAACGTTTCCAAAAACATTTTCACCGGAGGAAGAGATAAATGCTTGGAAACGCCCATATAGCTAGCATGATGCCTTTTATTTCTAGATGTACAGCTGCGGGCCATCATACATGTTGGTTCTTGCCACCTCTTCCTCATACCAATATTTATCGCAATGTTACATTGTCCTAAAACCGTTTTTCAGCATGTACCACTTGCATAAACACTGCATCCTTAGGCAGTATTATCCGTAGCGGCTGTCATTGTTATTTTGCGAGCTGTGTGTCGGGACTCGGAGAACATCGATCTAGTACGAGTTCACGGATGGAAAGTCACGGGTGTAATGATATAACCTTCGTAATCATCGGGAAGAAGGAGGCGGGAACCGGCGCACAATCAAAACACTTTAATAATTCAAAAATAAATACAAAACGGCGCACCAGCCCCTCACGGACGACTGGTGCGCATAAATAAAAAGCAAACACATAAAATAATGTCCCAGGCCTGGTCCTCTCTCGTCCTTCACGGTCGTTGCTCCAGTTTTATATCCTTCCATCTCCTAAGTGGGACTCGATACTGGCGGTGGGGCGCAGGTGCAGCTCATCTTCAATCACTACACCTGGCCTCACTCCTCGTTCCCACGCCTCTCGGCCCCGCCCCACTCGCCACATACCCCCATCGCCCCTCGCAGGCCGGGGAGTAGTCCCGAGACTGCGCTCTACCCCCCCCCTCCCTTCGGGGGGGGGCTGCTCACGGGGACCTGCGGGTCCTGGGGGTAGGACAGACGAGGCGAGAGAAAAGGAGATGGAAGGAGGAGCGACAAGGACGAGAGAGGGGAGAGAAAAAAAAAATAAATTCCGGTTCCCAGACGCACTGCTGCTCGGCCCTCCACCAGCTGGGTGATCTCCTCCGCGGTGCCTGGCGGTGGCACTGGACGGCGGCACTGGACGGCCCTCAGCGAACGGCACGACACTCCTCCGCCGCCCGATGGATGGCGACGGCTCCTCCGATTTTGGGCAGCGGCAGGAGTCCCCCGTTCCCTGCCCCTCCGGATTCCATCACGGAGGCAGCAGGCTCCGGCCCCCTGGCGAACGGCGATGACTCCTCCGCTCCCTCACGGATGGCAGCCGCCCCTCCATATCGTGGGCGGCCGGCAGCGAGCTTGCCCGTCCCCGGCAACTCGCTCCAGCCCACCGCCTCGAGCGTCCATGCCGGCACATACTTCGCCTGCTCGAGGGCACCGCGGATTCACCACAACGGCGAGGGATCTTCAGCAGCGCGTCCCTCCTTCTCCTGGGCTTCGGCACCACTGTAATGATATAATCTCCATACTCATCAGGAAGAAGGAGACGGGAACCGGCGCACCAGCCCCTCACGGACGACTGGTGCGCATAAATAAAAAGCAAACACATAAAATAATGTCCCAGGCCTGGTCCTCTCTCATCCTTCACGGTCGTCGCTCCAGTTTTATATCCTTCCATCTCCTACGTGGGACTCGATACTGGCGGTGGGGCGCAGGTGCAGCTCATCTTCAATCACTACACCTGGCCTCACTCCTCGTTCCCATGCCTCTCGGCCCCGCCCCACTCGCCACAACGGGTTTGACTGCTGTTCCAGTGCACTTTAATGGGTTTAAGGTTGGAAAAACAAGGGTTACGGGTTGCCTGGAACACGACATCATACTAGGCTGAGGCTACCTTTCCTCCACTTCTCCCTAATGTGACGTCATCACTGAGTTGCATAAAAAAAAAGTTTAATACCAAAAACGTAAAAAGAAAATTTGGTCTTTTAAGACCATTTTTGAGACATTTTAAAAATGATATACATTTCTTGAGTGATTTACGTACCCATTAATCGACAGTGGTGGTTAACCAGCAACATGGCCTTTAAAAGGTGCTACTATGGTTGATTATACGCTGTTGTCCTTTAATGAAACATTAATTGTAATAAGCTACTGGTCTACTATACTCTTTGCTACTACTGAAATAGAATTTACAAGGTTTCGCTGATAGTTTGAGAATCCAATGGCATTATGAAGTTTTACTGACTATTGCTATTGCTATTTGATATTTCTTAATGCTTGTCATTGATTAAATATTTGTAAAACCCTCTGATTTAAAAGAGTAATAACAAAATAAAATAGAGAATTAGAGATATGAAGTTTGGCTAATTTATCATGACACACCAGTTGAGGCTAAGTTATGGCAACTGCCATACTCTGCCATATGGAAAATCTCTGTTCTAAGGGACACAGGAGCAACCCAGTCATTCATTCTAGCTGATGCATTGCCATTCACACCAGAAACATACTCTGGTACAGGGCTCTAGAGTGCGAACTAATTTGGCCTTATTTCTCAATGGTGTAACTAAAAAACAGAGGTCACACCAGCCATTCAAGAGGGGGAAAAGTGCCCCTGAGAACACACTGGGCTATAAAATACCTCGAGACATAGTACAATTGCAGAAAAATGACAATGTAGTTGGTCCCCTGTACAAGTGGGTGGAGGAGAGATCAGTGGCAGGCCAGCCAGAGGTGGAAGGAAATCTTTTGCCTCTGCAATGGGGTCTTTTTCGTAAACGGCACCTGAGCCGCAGTTGGTGGTTTCCAGGGTGGGCAGAGAATTAGTCCTTTCTTTGGGTCATTCTGTACCCTGGTCAGGCCATTTAGGTAGACTTAAGACTGTAACAGACTGTTACGCTATTAAGCGCGATTTGAATAGTTTGGAGGTTGGAGGTTTAGCACAGGGCTAACAACTCTGTCTTGTAAAAACAAGCACGTTACGGAAACAGCAACAGAAGGAATCGACGCTACTGGGCGTGATGGACTTCCAGGGCTATCGTCAGATGCTTGGATGAACGCCATTGGTGAAAGCCGAAAGGAAGCCAGTGACAGGAAGGTGGAAATTCTGAATGCCAAACTTAAGACTAGGATAGGATTTTGGAATGTAAGAACAATGTACGATACAGGCAAATTAGCACAAGTGATATCAGAGATGAGAAGATACAACATAGATATACTTGGAGTAAGTGAAAGTAGATGGACAGGATCAGGGAGACTCACAACAAGCACAGGGGAAACAGTGCTGTACTCAGGAAGAGATGACCACCAACATAGGGAAGGAGTAGCCATCATTCTAAAGAAAGAAGTAGAAAAGAGCTTGATAGAGTGGAAACCTGTCAACAGTAGGCTCATGAAGATAAGGGTAAGGGGGAAGCAAATTAACACAACTATCATCCAGTGCTATGCTCCAAGAAATGACAGCGGTGACACTAGGAAGGATGAATTCTACGAACAACTGCAGGTTGTACTGGAAACTACACCCAGACATGACATGAGGATAGTGATGGGGGACCTAAACGCCAAAATGGGAAACAACAACACAGAACACGACAGGGCGATGGGAAGGGAAGGCTGTGGTGTCATGAATGAGAATGGGGAGAGGTTAGCAGAGTTTTGCACCATGCATGACCTCGTCATTGGGGGAACCTTGTTCCAACACAAGGTCATTCACAAACTAACATGGCACTCTCCAAACGGAAAGGATCAAAATCAAATAGATCATCTCATAATAAATGGCACATGGAGACGCTCTTTACTTGATGTTAAGGTCAAACGAGGAGCAGACGTTGGTAGTGATCACCACCTAGTCACAGCTGTGCTGAGAATAAAGCTTAAGAAAACAGGAAGCAGAAAAATAGCCAGAAAGCAATTTGATGTCGGAAAGCTAAATGACACAAAGGTCAGAGGTTATTTTGTGCTACAACTAAAGAACAGATTTCAAGCATTAGCAGATATGTTGGATCATACAGAGCCAAAATCAGATGATATCAACACTATGTGGGAACAGACCAAAACAACCTATGTGAAGACCAGTGAAGCCTGTCTTGGATACAAGCACAAGGAAAAGAAGGAATGGTTAAGTGATGACACATGGCAAACTGTAGAAAATAGAAGGGCCTTAAAGAAGAAAGTAAATGAGGCAAAGTCTGAACGGCTTAAAGAAAAATACAGGAAACAATACCAAGAAACAAACAAAGTAGTGCGAAGGAAAGCTAGAGCAGACAAGCGGGCATATCTAGAAAATCTTGCAAGTCAAGCAGAAGAGGCAGCTAGGAAAGGGGAGCAAGGAAAAGTCTACAAGATCACTAAAATAGTGAGTGGCAAACACAGACGAACAACTGAAGCACCAATAGTAGACAAAAAGTGTCAGCTATTGACAACTGAGTCACAACAAGAAGCCCGATGGGCAGAGCACTTTCAGGAAGTTCTAAACAGACCACCACCCACAACAGAACCAAATATCCAGCATGCAGATAATGACCTGGACATTAGCATTGAACCACCAACAAAGGAAGAAATTGTCTCAGCCATTAAATCCCAAAAAAATGGAAAAGCCCCTGGCCAAGATAACCTGAATGCAGAGCTTTTTAAAGCAGACCCAGATCTCGCCTCCAAAATACTTCAACCACTTTTCAAAACCATCTGGGAGGGAAAAGAAATACCTGATGACTGGTCAGAAGGAATTATCATAAAGATACCAAAGAAGGGCAACTTGAGAGATTGTAATAAATGGCGCGGAATTACACTCCTATCGATACCAAGCAAAATCAAGGCAAAAATCATTGAGCAGCGTCTTACAGAGGCAGTGGATAAGAAACTCAGGAATGAACAGGCAGGATTCCGTAAGGGGAGGGGCTGTATTGATCAAATATTTGCACTTCGTAACTGTCACGGACAGAAGAGAGAGACAACAGGTGATTCAGGTAAGTAGAGGTTTAATAGGATATAGGCAGGAATTACGTGATCGGGAACGGAGAACAGATGGTGGCAGGCAAGCTGGGTGATCAGACGGAGGATATTCAGATGATACTAGCGAGGTTTAGGTAGTAGAGTCGTTGTTTCTCTGACGAGACCAGACAGAGAGTGACAGGAGCTGAGGGCTTATGAAGAGGTAGTGGTGATCAGGTGCAGGTGCGGTGACTTCAATAATCAGGGGATAATGAGCGGATGGGAGGAGTCAGGTGATCGGACTCTGATGGTGTGGCAGGTGTTACTGGTGGTTCCGTGACAGTAACATCATAGAACAATGCACAGAATGGCAGAGGCAATTATACATCAATTTTATCGACTTTGAAAAGGCATTCGATAGTATACACCGAGAAGGCCTCTGGAACATCTTAAGGTTGTATGGAATTCCACAACACATAGTGGACCTCATCAAGACCTTCTATGCCAACTTTAAATGCCGAGTGGGAAGCAGTAGCCTGGTGTTCCAGGTAAAGACAGGAGTCAGACAAGGATGTGTGATGTCAGCATTGCTCTTTAACATCGTTATCGACTGGGTGATGCGCCGCACAACAGAAGACCAAACAAGAGGTATACGATGGACCCTCTTCTCAGCATTGGAAGACCTTGATTTTGCTGATGATCTGGCTCTTGTCTCACACACTCACCAACACATGCAAGAGAAAACATCACGTCTCAGCTACTTTGCACAGCAAGTTGGCCTGAAAATAAACCAGAAAAAATCTGAAGTGATGGCGCTAAACATCTCAGATCCATTACCAATACATGTAAATGGAGAAGCTCTATTAACAACAAATGAGTTCACCTATCTTGGGAGTATTGTAAGATATGATGGGGGTGCACATAATGACATTAAAAATAGAATAAACAAAGCCAGAAATGCATTCAGAATGCTAAACAACATCTGGAAGTCTCAGCAATACAGAAACAAGACAAAACTCAAATTATATCAGAGCTGCGTTCTATCCACTCTTCTGTATGGCGCAGAAAGCTGGAGAATGACAGAAAATGACATACGTCAACTGTCAGTCTTCCACACAAGGAGTCTGAGAAGAATCTGTCGGATTTTTTGGCCAAGCAAGATATCAAACAAGGATCTGTTAACAAGATGTCAACAAGACAGCATGGCAAACATCATAACAAAGCGGCGCTGGAACTGGATTGGACATGTTTTGAGAAGAGAACACGACAGCATCCCAAGAGTAGCCCTTCATTGGACACCCGAAGGCAGAAGAAAGAGAGGACGACCCAAGATCACCTGGCGTCGCACAGTAGAGGAAGAAATTAAATCTATGAACCTGACATGGGGAGATATCCAGAAAAAAGCCCAGAATCGACCAGAGTGGAGAACCTTCGTTGCTGCCCTACATGCCAGAGGCATAATGGGCAGTAAGTAAGTAGGTAAGAATAGTTTGAGCTGCTTAATTGCGGTTATGCTCCCGTTATTTCTTCTTTCTCCTCTAGGTAAATGATGTCCAGGTGTTTGCTGTTAGTGGGTGGGGCAACCTACTTTAAAGATGCCTTGTTTGATGTACAGCGAGGGGGGCTCTCCTTTCATTCTGATCTGCTCCCGCTGGCAGATGGAGCGCAGCTCCGTGGTGTCTCGCTGGGCTCGCACGGCTTAGCTTATGATCTTTGTGGAGGTTTTTTTTTGTGTTGAGCTAATATTTCCGTTTCCACAAGCACGTGTTCCGGTATGGGATTGATGTTTGTGTTTATAGTTGATTTTTAGAGCGGTGGTGGTGTAGATTCTGGTGATTGGTGTTTTCATGTTATTTAGTTTAGATTAGTTAGTGCAGCGATTAGAGGACCTGGAAGACTCACGGTAAACTTTGTATTTTGTTTTTGGTCGGGAGGTAGGTAAGTTTTATCTTGTGTTGTAGTTATGTGAGATCAGGATTTTCTTTCTGTTTGTTTTGTTATTTTTACCACCACGCTCTGTTTATGTAAAAATTATTATTGCATTAAACTAAATTATTTTTGCAATGTCACTGCGTCTATGGTTTTTGTATGTTATGTTGTACCAGTTGTTACCATGGTCACGTAACACAGACTGTAAAACTTGTCTACAGTCTCAACAGACTTCTCTACGGGTCCCTATTAGGGCTCCTCTTAAGCCTCTTCACATTATTGGGATACCTTTTGAGCAGCTAGGTATGAATATTGTTGGGCCTTTAGAGAAAACTAAAGCAGGAAACGGTTATATGTTGGACATCACAGACTATGCCACATGATATCCAGAAGTTTATCCCCTCAAATCCATTAAGTCTCGAGCAGTAGCTTCTGCCCTCATACAACTGTTTTCTAGAAGTAGGTTTTCCTAAAAGTATAGTAAAAGATCAAGGATCTAACTTAATGTCAGAATTATTAAAACAGGTGTATAAGTTGTTGGGTATAAAGGGAGTAAGGACCACCCCTTATCACTCACAAACTAATGGGTTAACAGAAAACTTCAATCAAACTCTGAAACAAATGCTTCGTAAGTTTGTTGTGGATAAGAGTGATGATTGGGATCAGGAGCTCCCATATCTGCTTTTTGCCTACAGGGAAGTTCCTCAGGCCTCGACTGGATTTTCCCCATTTGAGTTACTATAGAGATGGGAAGTGCGGGGAGTGCTGGTACTGCTGAAGGACATGTGGAATGGAGGACAAGACTGTGTAAGTCTCACTCTGATTGTTGACTTTGTGGTTCAGATGCATGAGAAGCTGGAAGCCATGGGTACATTGGCTCAGGAACATATGGCCGAAGTATAAAAATTGCAAAAGACCTGGTATGACCAGAAAGCCAGGACAAGAAACTTTGAGTCAGATACTCAGGTATTGGTGATGTTGCCCACTGAATCGAGTAAATTTTCTGCCAAATGGCAGGGTTCTTTTGAAGTACTGAGGAAGCTGTGGCTGGTTACATATGAAGTTGCCACTCTGGGTCAGAAATGTTCGAAATAGAATTTGCATGTTAAAAGTGTGCTCAAAGTGTGGTTTTCTATATCAAAGGATGCAGGGGGGCATTTATGATTCGGAAGGTAGAGGATGAGGAAGAGGTAGAGGCCCAGTATCTACCAGTTTCAGCTACTTCTAGTCACTGAGTCACCTGTCTCAAAGTCAACAGTTTGAAATTCAGAGGTTGTTTAGAGTTTTTCAGAGGAGACCAGGACATACAAACTTACAGTAGTTGAGCATGACATTGTGCTCAGAGAAGGAACTTGCCCAAAACGTATGAGCTATAGAATACCTGAGTGGCTCCTAGAAGCTTTGCATGTGGAGCTAGATGAAATGTTAGAAATGAAGATTGTGGAACTATCAAAAAGTGAATGGTGCAGCACAGTTGTTTTGGTGCCTAAAAAGGATGGCAGCCTACTGTTTTGCATTGACTTCAGATATCTTAACTCTGTGTCAAAATTTGAATCTATCTGGCTCCTAGAATCGAGGAAGTCATTGACCGTTTGGGTAAAGCCAATTATTTAACCACAATTGATTTAGCTAAAGGTTATTGGCAGGTCCTGTTGAGAGTAAGGTCCCGGGAGCTGACAGCATTCCGGACCCCTTGGGGCCTTTATCATTTCTGTAAGATGCCCTTTGGCCTTCATGGAGCTGCTGCAACTTTCCAACTGCTCATCGATCAGATACTTTCAAAATTGACTTTACAGCTGCATATTTAGATGACAATGTCATTCACAATTCGACTTGGGAAGAGCACCTGCAACATCTGAATGTTGTTGTTAACCACATTAGATCAGCTATGTGCCATGGCAAAGGCACAAACTGAGTACTTGGGGTATGGTATTTGGCCATGGAGTTATTAAACATCAAGTTCAAAGCATCTAGGCAATAAACAATAAAGAATTGCCCCATACCTCAGACAAAGTCTCAGGTAAGATCCTTTCTGGGAATGGCAAACTGATACAGGAGGTTTGTACCCAACTTTTCTGTGAGAGCAGCTGTCCTTACAGATCTAACGTGGAAAAACTGTCCGAACCAGATTCGGTGGACTGAGGAGGTGGAGCAGGCTTTTCAGGATCTTAAGAATGCTCTACATTCATTTACAATCGATCTGATTATCTGGGGGAAACAAACGGACTAAAGGGAATTAAAACTTTTTAACATATAAAAAAACAAGAATTCAATTCAAGTTTTATTTGTATAGCGCTTTTTACAATACAAATCGTTACAAAGCAACTTTACAGGAAATTATGTTTCTACAATATTTAGTAGTAGCTAGTAGTTTGTGCACGTTTGACATGATTTTAGAAAAAATTAAAAAAAAATAATAATAATACAAGACGTAGTCAGCTAGACGATGAACTATCAATATTAGTAATTAATAGTTTTATATGATGCAGTCACACATTTAGCAATAATTGTTAGTTCTGTTTGTTGATTCAAGGTTAGCATCATCTGGGGTCCTCTGAGGGTCAGCATCATCTCTTCTCAGGTGTTCTGGATCCAGACTGGAGCTTGTGTAAATCCTAGTTACCACGGGATATAAATCCCATGGCAAAACATAAAAACAAAATAGAGACATCATTAGCATAGCTGCTGATCCAACAAAGTAAAATTAGTTTAACCCAAGCTAATGAATAAAAATGCACATTTGATCAGATGCAACTACACTCACAATTTAAAAGATACATTATTCGTATGCTTGGCGAAAGAGATGTGTTTTTAATCTAGATTTAAACCGAGAGAGTGTGTCTGAACCCCGAACATTATCAGGAAGGCTATTCCAGAGTTTGGGAGCCAAATGTGAGAAAGCTCTACCTCCTTTAGTGGACTTTGCTATCCTAGGAACTACCAAAAGTCCAGTGTTTTGTGACCTTAGGGTGCGTGATGGGTTGTAGCGTGGTAGAAGGCTAGTTAGGTACGCAGGAGCTAAACCATTTAGGGCCTTATAGGTAAGTAATGATAATTTGTAACTGATACAGAACTTAATAGGTAGCCAGTGCAGAGACTGTAAAATTGGGGTAATATGATCATATTTTCTTGACCTCGTAATGACTCTAGCTGCTGCATTTTGGACTACCTGTAGCTTGTTTATTGACGAAGCAGGGCAACCACCTAGAAGTGCATTACAATAGTCCAGTCTAGAGGTCATGAATGCATGAACTAGCTTTTCTGCATCAGAAACAGATAACATGTTTCGTAGCTTGGCAATCTTTCTAAGATGGAAGAATGCAGCTTTTGTAACATTGGAAATATGATTTTCAAAAGACAAATTGCTGTCTAATATAACACCCAGATTTCTGACTGTAGAGGAAGTAACAGTACATCCGTCTAGTTGCGGATTGTAATCTACAAGATTCTGTGTAGTGTTTTTTGGTTTAATAATTAATATCTCTGTCTTTTCCGAATTTAATTGGAGAAAATGATTTGTCATCCAATCTTTTACATTTTTAACACACTCTGTTAGCTTAGATAATTGGGAAGTTTCATCTGGTCTCGTTGAGATATATAGCTGAGTATCATCAGCATAACAGTGGAAGCTAATTCCGTATTTTCTAATAATATTCCCAAGGGGCAACATGTATATTGAAAATAGAAGGGGACATAGGACGGATCCATGTGGCACTCCATATTTTACTAATGATAAATGAGATGACACCCCATTCAAGTAAACAAAATGGTAGCGATCGGACAGGTAGGATCTAAACCATCTTAGAGCCTGCCCTTAAATACCTGTATAGTTTTGTAATCAATCTATGAGTATGTCATGATCTATGGTGTCGAACGCAGCACTAAGATCAAGTAAGACTAGAAATGAGATGCAGCCTTGGTCTGACGCAAGGAGCAGGTCATTTGTAATTTTAACAAGTGCAGTTTCTGTGCTATGGAGGGGCCTAAAACCTGACTGAAATTCTTCATACAGATCATTTTTATTCAGGAAGGTGCTCAATTGAGCAGACACAACTTTTTCTAAAATTTTTAGACATAAATGAAAGATTTGAAATAGGCTTATAATGTGCCAGTACACTAGGATCTAGTTTTGATTTGTTAATAAGAGGCTTGATAACAGCCAGCTTGAATGGTTTTGGGACGTGACCTAAAGATAACGACGAGTTAATGATATTGAGAAGTGGTTCTTCGGCTACAGGTAACAGCTCTTTCAGTAATTTAGTGGGTACAGGATCTAATAAACATGTTGTTGGTTTAGATACAGTGATAAGTTTATTTAGCTCTTGTTGTCCTATATTTGTAAAGCACTGCAGTTTATCTTTGGGTGCGATGGATGAAACTGAAGTGTTAGACGCTGTAGAATCTACATTCGCTATTGTATTTCTAATGTTATCTATTTTATCAGTGAAGAAATTCATAAAGTCATTACTATTTAACGGTGGTGGAATATTTGAATCAGGTGGCGTCTGGTAATTTGTTAATTTAGCCACTGTGCTAAATAAAAACCTTGAATTGTTTTGGTTATTTTCAATGAGTTTGTGTATATGCTCTGCCCTAGCAGTTTTTAGAGCCTGTCTATAGCTGGACATACTGTTTTTCCATGCAATTCTAAAAACTTATTTTTTCTCCATTTGCGTTCAAGACTACGAGTTACTTTCTTGAGAGAGTGAGTATTACTGTTATACCATGGTACAGTACGTTTTTCTATTTGATGGGGGCAACAGCTTCTAATGTATTAGAGAAAATAGTGCCCATGTTGTCAGTAATTTCGTCTAATTCATGTGTATTTTTGGGTACAAATAGCAGTGGAGATAGATCAGGCAGGTTATTTGTGAATCTTTCTTTGGTGGCTGGAACAATAGTTCTGCCCAGATGGTATCGCTGAGACATATAGTTAATATCAGTTAAACGCAGCATGCACGATACAAGGAAATGGTCTGTAATATCATCACTTTGAAGTACAATATCTATAGCAGTAAGATCGATTCCATGCGATATAATTAAATCTAGTGTATGATTAAAACGATGAGTGGGCCCTGTGAAATTTTGCTTGACTCCAAAAGAGTTTATTAGGTCAGTAAACGCAAGTCCTAATGCATCATTTGCATTATCAACGTGAATATTAAAATCTCCCATGATTAGCGCCTTATCAACTGTAACTAGAAGGTCTGAGAGGAAATCTGCAAATTCTTATAGGAATTCTGTATACGGCCCTGGTGGTCTATACACAGTAGCCAGAGCAAGAGATACATTAGATTTCTTTTGCATGTCTGACAGTGTAACATTTAGCAGAAGTATTTCAAAAGAGTTAAACCTGTATCCTGTTTTCTGGGTAAGATTGAGAATATCACTATATATTGTTGCAACACCTCCGCCACGACCAGTCTGACGGGGCTCGTGCTTATAGCAGTAGATTGGTGGAGTAGACTCATTTAGACCAAAATAATCATTTGGTTTTATTAATGTATCAGACACATTACTTAATGTTATGACAGTTATATACATCATACGATTATATTAACAGTTACTTACCCTTCATAATCAGGCAGACTGCCACTGATATCCCGCTTAGTCTCTGACTGGACCATTAAAATTTGATCAGGAGTGAAGCGGGAAGCATATTTATAACTAAAAATAACCCAACAAATTTTAAGATAACCGAACACTTTGACCCAATATGTGTAACCCAACGGTTGGGTTAAAAAAACAACCCAACCTTTTTTGCTGGGCACCAACTGCGAAATGCTGCTTCAATAGATCTTTCAGTTGATGGTGCTACCCTAGAACACAGTAAACTAAAAAATCTTGGTGTTATCTTTGACGCCACTCTGTCTTTCGAGCCTTTCGTCCAGAACAGGGTTAAGACTGTATTTTTCCATCTTAGAAATATTGCACGTATTCGGCCAATGTTGTCCTTGTCTGTAGCTGAAAAATATATTAATTATTTAGTTTTCACAAGAATTGACTATTGCAATGCTCTCCTGATTAGAGTGTCCAATTCCTATCGGAACAAATTGCAATACTTACAGAATTCAGTGGCTAGAGTTTTAACTGGGGCTAGGGCTGGCGACCATATAACTCATGTTTTGAGGACATTGCACTGACTGCCTGTTAGACAACGTTTACAATTTTAATGCTTACTTATAAGGCTCTGCATGGACTCACTCCACAGTATTTGGCAGATCTTTTAACATCCTACACGCCATCTCACAATTTACACTCTTCTCAGCACGGTCTCTTAGCTGTCCCCAAAACAAGGTTACGATCCAGGGGTGACAGGGCCTTTTCTTCATATGCCCCAAAATTGTGGAACTCTCTCTCAACTGAAATTAGGGTTGTTAATTCTTTAGCTGTTTTTAAAGCATTGCTAAAACATTCTTTTTACGGAAGCTTTTATTTGATTGTTTTGTAATTTTTTGTTGCTTTGTGCTATATCTTGTATTTTATTGTTGTGTTTTTCCTTTATGTAGTTTTCTTGGAAAGCACCTTGAGAAAGCAATTTTAAAGGCGCTGTACAAAATAAATATTATTATTATTATTAACTGTGGAACACACTACACTATTTATATACACACTTATTTATCTAACACACATACTTAGTGTACACTTAAATGTTGCACATAATATACCTTTACATACATAACTGCTTTTTGTAATACCTGCCATGCAACTGTCAATTTGTATATTGTCATTCCTTTCTTACTTATCTGTGTGTGTGTATGTATGTATATATATATATATATATATATATATATATATATATATATATATATATATATATATATATATATATATATATATATATATATATATATATAGTCACGGGGTGAAGAATCACTAGACAAGGGGTGCGTGAATTAAATGCCCCAGAGGGTGGATTTATTGAGAAGTGTGGGGTGCCTGGTGAAGTGTGCTGATCCGCTTTCTGGTGGCTGGTGCTTCCCGTGTGCTCTCCGTGCTCTACGGTGCCAATCAAGGTGAAAGTGGGTGTCCTGACGTGCTCCAAAGTGTGTGGGCTGTCGGTCACTCGCTGCTTTCTGCGAAGAAATGAGAGAGGGATTAGACCAGCATTACATTCGGTTCGAGACCGTCCTCTGAGTGCAGCATGTCCTCCTTTTGAGTGTGCTGGCTGATGGGGAGCAGCTGTGACCGATCAGCCGGTGACGAGGATGTGCAGGTGTTTTGCTTTGGTTTCCAGGGCGACGCTGATTCCTCTGGTAGTGCTCGTCACAATATATATATATATATATATATATATATATATATATATATATATATATATATATATATATATATATATATATATATATATAAATTGAAATACTGCAAATTTTACAGTAATGCTAATGAGTTAATCATGAATCATTTTATAACATATGTTAATGAAATCTTTTTAGAAATGCAAAATAATGGTTAAGCTTCACTGAATGCATCTAGTATTTAAGTGCTTCAATGGTTATTCCTATTTTAAATTTACAGCCCGGTCAATTGACTTCATTTTTATCGGAGGGAGGAGGCAAGATGGCGGACTGAGTAGTCTATTTTTTATCAGCACCATAAATAGTCTAGATGGAAATAGGGGTCCACGCGCAAAGATTATTTAAAAGTGATTAAAAGTATTCCTTTACCATTCCTTAATATGCTAAAGGGGATTTTAACATATTCGACTGTCATTCCCAAGATTTTGGATCTTAAATTCAAATTTTACAGATGAGAAATGTATTAATAAGAAATTGTCTTATGAAGGAAAGCTATCCTGGTCCATTAAGAAGGAATTATATTTTTCAACATCCAAATAGGATTTCAGTTAATGAATTTAGGTGCAAATATTTATGCAAATATAAAGAAGTACACTTTAAAATTTTGTACGATATTTATCCTGCTAAGGAATTTCTCAGATTAAGATTTAATATCGATTGTAATATGTGTCAATTTTGTAATAAGGATGTAGAAATTGTTGAACACTTATTTCTCAATTGTTGTCTGGTTAATCCGTTTTGGACTGAATTATGTGATTGGATTAAACAAAGAATTTCTATTTTTCCATGGATTACTTGGGACATGTTGAAATTTGGAGTTTATTTGGTGGATAAAAATGTAGACTTTGTGGTAAATTGAAAAGAGGCTTTTTTTTTGTATTCTCTGTTATTCTGTTTTGGTGCTTCACTTAACAGGCAATACAAAGTGCACTCAATCCTAAAAAAAAAAAAAAAAACCCTACATTGTTTTAACATGAAACACCTCTAAAAACCTGCACTAGGGAAGTTTGATACTACATTTTCAGCCTTTTTTGTTTATTTGAGCATGTGCCATGTGCCGCCCATCAAAAGTCAACACCAAATTGCCAACACAAGTCTCCAGTCCTCTTGTCACAATTTCCCCTGAAAGATGGGCTGACTGACACGGCCAGACTCGCCAGTAAATTTGAAGAAGGGCAGGGCGTCCTGGCCCGATGGTCAGATGTCCTCTTTTACCTGGGAACTATCTCCAAGGTTTGTAAGAGATAATGTACAATCAGATGATAATTATATCAAAATATAAAACACAGATGTTTTGAGTGTTAATATGAAAAGAAATGGACAGTATACTTTAAATTAA
Source organism: Carassius gibelio (assembly GCF_023724105.1). Taxonomy (NCBI): domain Eukaryota; kingdom Metazoa; phylum Chordata; class Actinopteri; order Cypriniformes; family Cyprinidae; genus Carassius; species Carassius gibelio. The sequence continues at coordinate 11,233,022 of NC_068372.1, forward strand.
AAGGATCACAGCTATGTTGTAAATCAGCTGCCTGGTGATAGAACTTTAGTGAATAGAACTAAAACTTGATAACCATGTATGAATGCATATTTGTCATTTTGGGTTTCTGTAAAAAAAAAAAAAAAAAAGTAATAGATCATATTATTTATTATTAAAAGATAATACAACCTTAATACCACCTTTTCCTTAATGCATAACTTAAATGCCACAGGTATATTCTCCATCTGTAAATGTAAAAAAACAAACAAACGATGGAATTATTTCCATTTTGGTGTCAGAAGTGCATGAGTTTCTGCTTTAGCGAATCTCCACTAATCTCCTTTATTTATGACTTTATTTATGAGCGCCTTTGTGCGCAGTCACGCCAAACATACAGACCTCAATGAAATAGGAGCGCAATAGCTTTGACTAAAGTATACATTTTGCTGAAATATTTGTAGTTGTAGATTTTTAAACCTACAAGTAAGTGTATTTGTACGATAGGACTAACTGTAAAGTGTAATGGGTTAATTAAAATAGCATTTTTAATCCGTTGGTCTGTGATTTTTATTATTTTCATTTTTAGTTTAGTAACTTTAACTAATGCTTTAAAAATGTAGAGAATTTCTATTTTTCCAGCGATTACTTGGGACATGTTGAAATTTGGAGTTCATTTGTTGGATAAAAATTTAGACTTTGTGGTAAATGGTTTACTTATATTAAAATACTTTATTCACAAATGTAAAGTTCTGAAAACAGCACCCCAATTTTATGTTTTTATAAAAGAGCTTGACATGTATATAAAGGTCCTGAAAATTATGAGATGTGATAAGGCAAAGAAATTATATGATTTGTTTAATAAATGTGATTTTGTTTAATCCCCTACATTGTTGATGGTTGCATGAATATATATATATATATATATATATATATATATATATATATATATATATATATATATATATATATATATATATATATATATATATATATATATATATATAGTACAGACCAGAGGCGGCTACTGGTCTGTCAGAGAGGGGAAGCTCATTTTCGGCCTACATCATAAAATTGTCTATTTATTTAAAAGTAAATTCTGCCCTACGTTCCTTTTCAAGAAAATGGTCTGTGACCCTGTCGTACCAACTAGGAGTCTTTTCAAGTGATTTGACCAGTGTCCTCTCAATGGCCATTGTGTTTCGGGTGTAGGACTTGAGTCGCTTTAAACAGGAGAAGCTCCTTTCTACACCTGCAGATGTAGCTCCAATTGTTGCCACTAATGAGAACAGTTTGTAAAGCTGAGGCATTGCACTGTCCAACTCCATGTCTTTAAGGAACACCAAGGGTAACACTTTAGAATAAGGTTCCATTAGTTAATGTATTAATTAACATGAACAAACAATGAATAATACATTTATTACTGTATTTATTCATCTTTGTTAATGTTAGTTAATGAAAATACAGTTATTCATTGTTAGTTCATGGTCATTCACAGTGCATTAACTAATGTTAACAAGCACAACTTTTGATTTAAATAATGCATTAGTAAATGTTGAAATTAACATGAACTAAGACTTATAAATGCTGTAGAAGGATTGTTCTTGCTTAGTTCATGTTAACGAAAGTAGTTAACTAACATTAACTAATGGAACCTTATTCTAAAGTGTTACCACACCAAGTAATCACACAGCTTTCCCCTGTTACCCTGCAAGTCCTGATCTGAATACAGGACTTGAAGTTCTGACCTCAGTCTTCCTGAATCAAAGTGATGGCCATAACTTTTCAGGACATTTTGGAAGGCCTCCTCTGGAAATACCTGTCTCATGTCATCAAATTTCCCTGGATTGACTAATTCTAAGAAGAGCATGCTTTCCAAATTGGAAAAACGTTGAGGAATCTGCTCCAAGATGTTATCAAGGATGGCCATGTACAGATTTCTGTATCGCACTTGGGGATCCTGCAATTGGGTCAGACGGCGCTTTCTCATGGGCTCATCTCGTGGGTCTGATGTGAGATCTGCTGTTTTGGCATAAATGGCTTGGAAAGCCCCCTCTGACCTCTTCTCTTTGACAAATGCAAGAAGAGATTCAATTCTGTTCTTGCAGTAAAGAACATCCATCGCCCTCTGCTGGACAATATCAAAGACCACATCAGTCTCAGAGAAGATTTGTTCATATGTGTACAACATGAACACAAACTCAAAATCCTCCAGTTTCCTCACAAAGCCTTTGGCACAATCCAGTGTTTCATCATCCATTGTTGGATCTGCAATGATGTTCTCAAATGTCTGCAGGAGGCCATCATAATTGTTTGCCACAGTGCTCACTATCCGTGATGTGAAATTCCATCGAGTAGGAGCGTTTTTGGGCAACCTTGAACAGCCTGCAGACTCCAGAAAAGATGTCCTCTTTGTGGATTTTGAAAAAAATTTGGCAAATCCAGTGAGTGATGCAAAAAAATTCTGCACTCAGGCAAGCATTTAGCCCCCTGTGACAGCACCAGATTTAGTCGGTGTGCATAGCAGTGCACAAACATTGCACTGGGGGCTATTGCTTTCACTTTGGCCTGCAGACCATTGAGATCTGAAGCCATGACAGCAGCCCCATCATAGGTCTGTGCCACAAGCTTGTCCTTAAAATTGTAGCCCTGCATGTTCTCATTTAATATTTCAAAAACGGACTGGGCATCTCGCCCCCCCGAAACATCAAAAAATCCAATAAAGCCCTCCTGAATTTTACCTGCACTATCCACATAGCGAACAATCAGTTGGGCACGACAGGATATATCAGTTGTTTCATCCACCTGCCATCCAAAAAAGGGAGCATCCTGAATTTCATCTCTGATCTGATCAGAAACGGTGGCTGCAAGAGCAGAGATCAAATCATTTTGAATAGTATGGGACATACCAGAAAACACAGTTGAGGACTCAAATTGTGTGGACAGGACAGAGTCATATTTAGCTAATGTTTCTGTGAACTCCCTGTAATTCCCCTTGTTGGATGATTCACTACTCTCATCATGTCCCCTAAACAGTGTTGGGTATAGTTACTTTGGAAAGTAGTTAGTTAGGTTACAACGTTACCATCAATTAAAAGTAATCAGTTATGATACAGCATTACCTATTCATAAAAGTAACGCGTTAGAGTACTCATGCGTTACCAAAAATTAAAAGCCGTTTGCAGCGGCTCACACACGACACACGACAGACATAGCCCCTGGCCCCTTTAAATGCACCTAGAAGTCGTGACTCCCGACAATGAATAACGTCAGTCATCCGACTAAATTAACACTGCAGAATAACAATAACAGGATAGACAGTCAGCAATCGGCTATTCCACATGGCGTTTAATTTATTTATCACAGAACATATTAATAATTATTAATCAAAATTCGCACCTAACGTTACCCAGCCCGGGTAGCCTAGGCTACTGTATATTATGAGCACCACAAGATAACTCCTGATTTTTCTTTAACTTTAAATAATGCAGTTATCAAAGTACAAGTATGCTTACTTGTAAACACAACCTTAAACAGGCTTGCAGATTTAAATCCATTTAGAAATTATGAACAACCAGCCAGCCAATGATCTAACAGAAATTAACAGCTGCCTGTCAAACAAAAATGATAACAAACCGAATTAAATCCTTCACTGCCACACAGGCAAATGACAAATCGCTTAATAGCCGAACTAATTATTATTAAAGTGTCACTCACAGTCACAAGCCTAAATTCGCTTTAACACAGTCCTCTTACATTTACTCTTCAAAGTAGTGATTAAAACGTAGCGTTAAATTTGAAGTAGAATTTTTGGCGGTCGACAGAAGCAGAGTGTGCATTTTACCGTTATGTTCTTTTCTTTTTCGTTGACAAATTGAAAATAATGTGCGTACTTCCATAAACCAAACGCTGTACTCTCTCTGCTATCTTGCCGGGAGTTCAAAAAAAAAAAAAAAAAAAACACACACACACACACACACACACAGGGTCAGGCGCAGGGCACAGACGCATCACAGCCATTGACTTTACGATCACAGAGCTTCGGCTCCGCTGATACTGTACATCCGCAGGTGGCACAGTAGACCTAGGACTACTGTCTGACAAAAAGCAGGCTGCAGTCGGGTTTTTCCTTTCCTTAAAATAACGGATTACTTTTTTTTTTAAAAATAACGAAGTTACTGATTACTTACGCACGAAACTAACGCGTTAAGTTACAAATTTCAGGAAAAAAGTAATTAGAGTACTCTACTTTGTAACGCGTTACCCACAACACTGCCCCTAAATGACAGCTCCTGGAATAATATATATATATATTATTCCTGTGATGCAAAGCTGCATTTATTCAAAAAAAAAAAAAAAAAAAAAAGAAATTCTAATAATATATATTCTAATAATATATTATTATCACTTTTTATCAATTTAACACATCCTTGCTGAATAAAAGTATTGATTTTATTTAAAAAAGAAGATCATCATATTAGAATGATTTCTAAAGGATCATGTGATAATGATCCTAAAAATTCAGCTTTGCATCACAGAAATAAATGATAATTTAAAGTATAATAAATTTGAAAACAATTATTTTAAATTGTAATAATAAATCACAATATTAAATTTTTTCTGTATTTTTGATCAAATAAATGCAGGCTTGATGAGCAGAAGAAACTTCTTTCAAAAACATTAAAAATAGTAATGTTTCCAAACTTTTGGTCTGTAAACATACTTTTTCTGATTCCAATGAAACAAGTTCTTAAGGCTTTTGAACGGGATGCTTTTATTTGAAGTCACATTGTTTTGAATGAGAAAACTGTTAGCTCTTTCCAGCTATTCTGCTAACAAAAGAGGCTTTTTTTTGTATTCTCTGTTATTCTGTTTTGGTGCTTCATTTATAAGGCAATACAAAGTGCACTCAATCCTAAAAAAGACCCTACACTGTTTTAACGTGAAACACCTCTAAAAACCTGCACTAGGGAAGTTTGATACTACATTTTCAGCCTTTTTTGTTTATTTTAGCATGTGCCATTGATATTTTGTGTGTGTTAGTGTAAGCAAAAGTGTGGTTGAATCATGTTTTTCATGAGGTGTCTTGTTCATTTGACAGAGACTCAGCGAGAGCAGATAAACTGGCCGCCCATCAAAAGTCAACACCAAATTGCCAACACAAGTCTCCAGTCCTCTTGTCACAATTTCCCCTGAAATATGGGCTGACTGACACGGCCAGACTCGCCAGCAAGTTTGAAGAAGGGCAGGACGTCCTGGCCCGATGGTCGGATGGCCTCTTTTACCAGGGAACTATCTCCAAGGTGTGTAAGAGATAATGTACAATCAGATGATAATTATATCAAAATATAAAACACAGATGTGTTGTTTTGAGTGTTAATATGAAAAGAAATGGACAGTATACTTTAAATTAAAAGGATCACAGCTATGTTGTAAATCGCACGTCCTGATTCTGCCGAGTTCGACGCGTCCCTGGGTCAACAAGGGAGGTGCTTAAGCTAAATTTGAGCAACCAATCAGATTACTCACGTCACGTGACATGTACCCAGCCTCAGCTTGCGCGCCACTATTTGAATTGTGTGCTTTGACGTCGCCTTCATTTTACAAAGGTAAGTGCATATTATTTAAAATGTGCCATTTCAAATGTGTCCATCCCTGCTCAGCATAATATATTATTTTTATTAATATATTATTCATAACTGACGCGAACATTCGCTGAACTGCGCATATATTAAGGTCCAAATCGCCAAACCCCGATCCTATCGGACAGGAAGGTGCCCACGATCGTTTTGCCCCGGTCCGGTGTGGCGTTTCCCCCGTGATCGCGTCGTCGGATCTTTTTGTACGATTATTTATATCACTTTTGTCATGTATTCGTTTAGCAGATGCTGATACTAATCCTTCTGTGAAAGAAAGGCTAAAAACTTTTGCGGATGGATTGGGGGTTTGTCGTCCATAAACAACAAGGAAATATATTGTGTTGACCCGGCGACATCATTAACCCGTCCAATATACAGTATGACACACATTTATCAATGACTGTATTTAAATAATAATCATTATTATAATAATACAATATCCAATTTAAAACAATCATTAATCTCTCACTATATTGTAGTAATAATAATACAAATAATAATATCTTGTGTTGACCCAGGGACGTCATATTCTTGTGATGACCCAGGGACGTCATATTCTTGTGTTGACCCAGGGACGTCATATTCTTGTGTTGACCCAGGGACGTCATATTCTTGTGATGACCCAGGGACGTCATATTCTTGTGATGACCCAGGGACGTCATTCTTTATAGCTCATCTAATATGAGACAAACAGTAATTAATCACTTCATTTTATTATTGTTATTATTAATAATAATACAATATCTAATATAAGACCAAGATTAATCTATCAATATACTGCAATAATAATAATAATAATAATAATAATAATAATAATGAAATATCTTGTGTTGACCCAGGGACGTCATTCTTTATAGCTCATCTAATATAAGACAAACAGTAATTAATCACTTCATTTTAATAATAATACAATATCTAATATAAGACCAAGATTAATCTATCACTATACTGCATAATAATAATAATAATAATGATGAAATATCTTGTGTTGACCCAGGGACTTCATTCTTTATAGCTCATCTAATATAAGACAAACAGTAATTAATCACGTCATTTTATTATTATTATTAAAAATAATAATAATACAATATCTAATATAAGACCAAGATTTATCTATCACTATACTGCATAATAATAATAATATTAATAATAATAATAATAATGAAATATCTTCTGTTGACCCAGGGACTTCATTCTTTATAGCTCATCTAATATAAGACAAACAGTAATTAATCACGTCATTTTATTATTATTATTATTATTATTAATAATACAATAATATAAGACCAAGAGTAATCTATCACTATACTGCAATAATAATAATAATAATAATAATAATGAAATATCTTGTGTTGACACAGGGACTTCATTCTTTATAGCTCATCTAATATAAGACAAACAGTAATTAATCACGTCATTTTATTATTATTAATAATAATAATACAATAATATAAGACCAAGAGTAATCTATCACTATACTGCAATAATAATAATAATAATAATGAAATATCTTGTGTTGACCCAGGGACGTCATTCTTTATAGCTCATCTAATATAAGACAAACAGTAATTAATCACTTTATTGTATTATTATTAATAATAATACAATACCTAATATATGACCAAGAGTAATCTATCACTATACTGCAATAATAATAATATTAATAATAATAATAATAATAATAATGATGAAATATCTTGTGTTGACCCAGGGACTTCATTATTTGTAGCTCTATCTATAGATTTTTTTATTTTTTTTACTTGATTCTTGCTTACAAATCTGTCCATTTGTGTTTGCAGGAATACACTCTGTACTCACCAGTGCTTGCTGAGGGAAAAAACTGGGAGAGGATTCACCTTTTGGACCACAAGTTGTAGATGTTGTCATCTCATTTTTAATCAGTCAGTTTAAGTAGAGGTACACTGATCCAGTGAACACAATAACAAATGAATTGTAATTGTTTCAAACATTGTCATCTCAATTAAGTAATGTTACAGTTCATTGATTTAAATATACAATATATCACTGTTAGAGAACGCATTCAGACAGCAGAGTAATGCTAAATGTTCATGGTTTACTTAGCTTAATTTACAATTAAAGATTACATAATTTTTCATTGTTTTAAAACAATACATAGTAAAATAAACAAAACCAAAAAAAACAAGTCTCTTGCACTTAATTTCTCATATGCACACTTACATGTACCTCTTTTCTGTCAAAGCACAGAATGGAGTAAAGCTTATTTTGCTTAATTACACTAGCACGTCCGTTTATTTGATAATTCAAATCAGGAAACTTCTGAGAATCGTGTTCACTTGATCAGTAAGTACAAGTGTTGACCCAGGGACGTCATATTCTTGTGATGACCCAGGGACGTCATATTCTTGTGATGACCCAGGGACGTCATTCTTTATAGCTCATCTAATATGAGACAAACAGTAATTAATCACTTCATTTTATTATTGTTATTATTAATAATAATACAATATCTAATATAAGACCAAGATTAATCTATCAATATACTGCAATAATAATAATAATAATAATAATAATAATAATAATGAAATATCTTGTGTTGACCCAGGGACGTCATTCTTTATAGCTCATCTAATATAAGACAAACAGTAATTAATCACTTCATTTTAATAATAATACAATATCTAATATAAGACCAAGATTAATCTATCACTATACTGCATAATAATAATAATAATAATGATGAAATATCTTGTGTTGACCCAGGGACTTCATTCTTTATAGCTCATCTAATATAAGACAAACAGTAATTAATCACGTCATTTTATTATTATTATTAAAAATAATAATAATACAATATCTAATATAAGACCAAGATTTATCTATCACTATACTGCATAATAATAATAATATTAATAATAATAATAATAATGAAATATCTTCTGTTGACCCAGGGACTTCATTCTTTATAGCTCATCTAATATAAGACAAACAGTAATTAATCACGTCATTTTATTATTATTATTATTATTATTAATAATACAATAATATAAGACCAAGAGTAATCTATCACTATACTGCAATAATAATAATAATAATAATAATAATGAAATATCTTGTGTTGACACAGGGACTTCATTCTTTATAGCTCATCTAATATAAGACAAACAGTAATTAATCACGTCATTTTATTATTATTAATAATAATAATACAATAATATAAGACCAAGAGTAATCTATCACTATACTGCAATAATAATAATAATAATAATGAAATATCTTGTGTTGACCCAGGGACGTCATTCTTTATAGCTCATCTAATATAAGACAAACAGTAATTAATCACTTTATTGTATTATTATTAATAATAATACAATACCTAATATATGACCAAGAGTAATCTATCACTATACTGCAATAATAATAATATTAATAATAATAATAATAATAATAATGATGAAATATCTTGTGTTGACCCAGGGACTTCATTATTTGTAGCTCTATCTATAGATTTTTTTATTTTTTTTACTTGATTCTTGCTTACAAATCTGTCCATTTGTGTTTGCAGGAATACACTCTGTACTCACCAGTGCTTGCTGAGGGAAAAAACTGGGAGAGGATTCACCTTTTGGACCACAAGTTGTAGATGTTGTCATCTCATTTTTAATCAGTCAGTTTAAGTAGAGGTACACTGATCCAGTGAACACAATAACAAATGAATTGTAATTGTTTCAAACATTGTCATCTCAATTAAGTAATGTTACAGTTCATTGATTTAAATATACAATATATCACTGTTAGAGAACGCATTCAGACAGCAGAGTAATGCTAAATGTTCATGGTTTACTTAGCTTAATTTACAATTAAAGATTACATAATTTTTCATTGTTTTAAAACAATACATAGTAAAATAAACAAAACCAAAAAAAACAAGTCTCTTGCACTTAATTTCTCATATGCACACTTACATGTACCTCTTTTCTGTCAAAGCACAGAATGGAGTAAAGCTTATTTTGCTTAATTACACTAGCACGTCCGTTTATTTGATAATTCAAATCAGGAAACTTCTGAGAATCGTGTTCACTTGATCAGTAAGTACAAGTACAAGGTGTTTACAGCGATGTCCTCTGACTCCTATTGGGCAGCTACAGAAACAGTCTTCAAAGAAGCATTTTTCATTCTTCAAACTGTCTGCCTGTAAATCATGAATGACCTGGAAGTATCCATCTGTCTTCTTGATGAGAATGCTGATAAGATCCAGTCTAAGGTTCCTAATGCCAAACAAAAACTGATATTTAGGTGATGGAAAAATCTGATTAGACAAGCAAAGAAAAACAATACATGTTTTAATATGATTGTGTTTGATTTATTATATAACTATATTCCAAATGCTTGTGATTCTATTACATTATTTGCATGAACTCATAATGAAGTTGCATACGTTTAATTGCAAATATCACCTTTCAACAAGATTGTTTGTATCGGAGTTGGCATGGTTGTAGCACTGTCCGACTACGCGTGTCCTATTACCAGCCAGTGATCCTTGAAATATAAGCAAAGAACTGAGAAATCTTCAAACCTGTTGAGGAATTATTTGAAAGTTGATATGAAATCTTAAAGCTATAATGAAAAAAGAAAAATAGATTTAATGTTAAATTTAACAAATTTAATATTTACTTTAAAAAAGTTATATAAATAGTAACAGTACAGGTAACACTTTAGTATAGGGAACACATATTCAGTATTAATAATGACTTTTTACTCAGTAAACTTCCTAAGTAGTGTACTGCTTATTAACAATTAGTATTTTCCTTGTTCAGTTTAGGTATTAGATAGGATTAGGAATGTAGAATAAGGTCAAGCAGAATAATGCATTAATATATGCTTTATTTCATTATTATTATTATCATTATTGTTATTATTTTTAAAATGAAGAGATTAATTACTGTTTGTCTTATATTAGATGAGCTATAAAGAATGACGTCCCTGGGTCAACACAAGATATTTCATCATCATTATTATTATTATTATAGTATAGTGATAGATTACTCTTGGTCTTATATTAGATATTGTATTATTATTGTTATTATTATTAATAATAATAATAATAACATAAAGTGATTAATTAATTTGTCATATTAGATGAGCTATAAAGAATGACGTCCCTGGGTCAACACAAGATATTTCATTATTATTATTATTATTATTATTATTGCAGTATATTGATAGATTACTCTTGGTCTTATATTAGATATTGTATTATTATGATTATTAATAATAATAATAAAATAAAGTGATTAATTACTTTTTGTCTTATATTAGATGAGCTATAAAGAATTAAGTCCCTAGGTCAACACAAGATATTTCATTATTATTATTATTATTGCAGTATATTGATAGATTACTCTTGGTCTTATATTAGATATTGTATTATTATTATTAATAATAATAATAAAATAAAGTGATTAATTACTGTTTGTCTTATATTAGATGAGCTATTAAGAATGAAGTCCCTGGGCCAACACAAGATATTTCATTATTATTATTATTATTATTGCAGCATAGTGATAGATTACTCTTGGCCTTATATAAGATATTGTTATTATTATTACAAGAATATGAATACAAGAATATGACGTCCCTGGGTCATCACAAGAATATGACGTCCCTGGGTCATCACAAGAATATGACGTCCCTGGGTCATCACAAGAATATGACGTCCCTGGGTCATCACAAGAATATGACGTCCCTGGGTCAACACAAGAATATGACGTCCCTGGGTCAACACAAGAATATGACGTCCCTGGGTCAACACAAGAATATGACGTCCCTGGGTCTTCACAAGAATATGACGTCCCTGGGTCAACACAAGAATATGACGTCCCTGGGTCATCACAAGAATATGACGTCCCTGGGTCAACACAAGAATATGACAAACCCCCAATCCATCCGCAAAAGTGTTTAGCCTTTCTTTCACAGAAGGATTAGTATCAGCATCTGCTAAACGAATACATGACAAAAGTGATATAAATAATCGTACAAAAAGATCCGACGACGCGATCACGGGGGAAACGCCACACCGGACCGGGGCAAAACGATCGTGGGCACCTTCCTGTCCGATAGGATCGGGGTTTGGCGATTTGGACCTTAATATATGCGCAGTTCAGCGAATTTTTCGCGTCAGTTATGAATAATATATTAATAAAAATAATATATTATGCTGAGCAGGGATGGACACATTTGAAATGGCACATTTTAAATAATATGCACTTACCTTTGTAAAATGAAGGCGACGTCAAAGCACACAATTCAAATAGTGGCGCGCAAGCTGAGGCTGGGCACATGTCACGTGACGTGAGTAATCTGATTGGTTGCTCAAATTTACGTTAAGCACCTCCCTTGTTGACCCAGGGACGCGTCGAACTCGGCAGAATCAGGACGTGCGTTGTAAATCAGCTGCCTGGTAGAACAGTCATTCATTCAGTTTAGTGGCCGGTATACAAAAATGTATGACCTATCACAAACCTCTACACACACCTTGGCAATATAATCGCCAGTGGCTAGTAAAATTTAATAAGTTTACTCGCCAGACTGATATACTTTTTTCACAGACACACACACACACACACACACACATATATACAATCAATCAATCACCTTTATTTATATAGTGCTTTAAACAAAATACATTGTGTCAAAGCACTGAACAACATTTATTTGGAAAACAGTTTCTCAATAATGCAAAATGGTGACAGAATGGAGAAAAAAACCTTGGGAGAAACCAGGCTCAGTTGGGGGGCCAGTTCTTCTCTGACCAGACGAAACCAGTAGTTCAATTCCAGGCTGCAGCAAAGTCAGATTGTGCAGAAGAATCATCTGTTTCCTGTGGTCTTGTCCTGGTGGTCTTCTGAGACAAGGTCTTTACAGGGGATCTGTATCTGGGGCTCTAGTTGTCCTGGTCTCCGCTGTCTTTCTGGGCAGTAGAGGTCCTTTCTAGGTGCTGATCCACCATCTGATCTGGATACGTACTGGATCCGGGCGACTGCAGTGACCCTCCGATCAGGATGCAGACTGGATCTGGTGGCCACGGTGACCTCGGAACAAGAGAGAAACAGATAAATATTAGCGTAGATGCCATTCTTCTAATGATGTACCAAGTACATAGGGTGTTATGTGAAGTGTTTCCGGTTCCAGTTTACCTAATTAATGCAGCCTAAAAATCCTTTAACGGATTTGGATATTAAAAGTAGAGATGTTCCGATACCCTTTTTCTCTTCCCGATACCGATTCCGATACCTGGGCTCAGGGTATCGGCCGATACCGAGTACTGATCCGATACCTGGGTGTGTATCTGTATATACAGCTGTATATACTACTAGCCCTGTGTAAATTGCTAGAATTCTTTTTATGGTGTGCTTCAGACAGATCCCTCAATAAAACATGAACAAATACATGGTGAACTACTGTATTTATTACAGTATTTTTATTATCTAACATGAATTTGACAGTATTATTTATTTTCATATGCAAAAAAGAACTTCAAATGCAGCCAAAAATCTAACACCGCAAACTAAAAAAGGTATTTAAGTTTTACAATATAACTGTATAAAAAAACTGCAACAAATAAGTCTAGGAATATAAAAAAAGATCTATTAATCAGATAATCTCTTTACAACAAAACAAGTAAAAAACAAGCAACCATCTAGGCATAATTATTATTATTATAGAGACGTATTATTATTACTGTAGGCTACAACAGTAGCTTTATATATTGTCAATTTACTCATGTAAACCAAACATTTATTTTAATGGGCTGCCATGAAGATCTTTGAGTGTCTGTGTTTATGATATGACAGTATTCTCAAATGAAACGGTAAATTCTCATGAAGTGACGGTTTATGCGTTCGTGTCCTCATGACACACAGCAGAGACTACAAAACAGCGAGCTCTCGCGCATCTGTGCCAGTCACCCACAGAGATGTAGATTTTGCGGGAGTAATATTTAAATAGTATTTTGCAGTTTAATATTCACAGACACTAGTATATATTCGGCTACTGTCTGGAGCCCTGCGCTTTGACTTACACGGAAGCGACTGAACGCAGCTGCCGGTACTGAATATACTTGAGAGTCTGTAACTACCGGTACTACAGAGACATACTGCTAACCACTGATCTATAATATAGTAGCGGCTTCACTGTGTTTTGGCAGTTTAGAATGTGATGAGTGATCCAGTCATATATAGATAAGGGCTGCTAACGCGTTTTCATTTCTTCTTCGCTGCTCTAAACAGGGGTTGCTTGTGGCAACACAGCACAACTTCCTGTGTTTTCAATGCATTTTGAGCAGCGAAGAAGAACCGTGCAGCGGTTAGGCAAAGCTTGCGGTCATACCTAGGTATTTTTTAAGAAAATGGTATCGGATCGGTATATGGGTTCATGTACTCGCCGATGCCGATGCCAGAATTTGTTGTGGTATCGGAGATATTTCCGATACTAGTATCGGAATCGGAACAACTCTAATTAAAAGCATATTAGTATGTTATGTGTATGCCAGGTTAAAGAGATGGGTCTTTAATCTAGATTTAAACTGCAAGAGTGTGTGTGCCTCCCGAACAATGTTAGGTAGGTTATTCCAGAGTTTAGGCGCCAAATAGGAAAAGGATCTGCCGCCCGCAGTTGATTTTGATATTCTAGGTATTATCAAATTGCCTGAGTTTTGAGAACGTAGCGGATGTAGAGGAGTATAATGTAAAAGGAGCTCATTCAAATACTGAGGTGCTAAACCATTCAGGGCTTTATAAGTAATAAGCAATATTTTTAAATCTGTACGATGTTTGATAGGGAGCCAGTGCAGTGTGGACAGGACCGGGCTGATATGGTCATACTTCATGGTTCCAGTAAGAACTCTTGCTGCTGCATTTTGGACTAGCTGTAGTTTGTTTACTAAGCGTGCAGAACAATCACCCAATAAAGCATTACAATAGTCTAACCTTGAAGTCATAAATGTATGGATTAACATTTCTGCATTTGACATTGAGAGCATAGGCTGTAATTTAGATATATTTTTGAGATGGAAAAATGCAGTTTTACAAATGCTAGAAACGTGACTTTCTAAGGAAAGATTGCGATCAAGTAGCACACCTTGATGACGAAGAATTGACAGAGGAACCATCAAGTCTTAGACAGTGTTCTAGGTTATTACAAGCAGAGTTTTTAGGCCCTATAATTAACACCTCTGTTTTTTTTCTGAATTTAGCAGTAAGAAATTACTCGTCATCCAATTTTTTATATCGACTATGCATTCCATTATTCTTCAAATTGCTGTGTTTCACCGGGCTGCGAGGAAATATAGAGCTGAGTATCATCAGCATAACAGTGAAAGCTAACACCATGTTTCCTGATGATATCTCCCAAGGGTAACATATAAAGCATGAAGAGGCATTTTTCGGGCTGCTCTCTTTAGGGTGGGGGGGGGGGTCTATGGGGGGTTTGGTTGGTTAGTGCATGATGATTGAAATTGCGCAGTTGGCCTTAAGCTATCACCTAAATAAACTGTGAAAAGAAACATCATGGACGGAATGGTCCTTATAGCATTACACAAGCTTGCGCCACCACCTGCAGGACAGTTCAAATGATTCAAAGAGCCAAACGTGAGCAGAATCAAAGCTTAGGTGTTACTCGACTGTAATAATATAACCTTTGTAATCATCGGGAAGAAGGAGGCGGGAACCGGCGCACAATCAATAACACTTTAATATTCAAAAATAAACAAAACAGCGCGTCAGCCCCTCACGGCGACTGACGCGCACAAATAAAAAGCAAACACATAAAATAATGTCCCAGGCCTGGTCCTCTCTCGTCCTTCACTATAGTCGCTCCAGTTTTATATCCTTCCATCTCCTACGTGGGACTCGATACTGGCGGTGGGGCGCAGGTGTAGCTCATCTCCAATCACTACACCTGGCCTCACTCCCGCCCCACTCGCCACATCAACCCAGTGACTTTTTATGAATGCCGGTGAGAATTTGCGATAGCCAGTGCAACGGTTGTGATGTAATTATATAATAGACTGTAGTCTGATGCGCTACATGTCTGCTGTTACAGTACTGTTTTAGGTTTCGATTCACTGTTAGTGCTGCTCTTGGTTTTAGCTGCTTTAATTAGCATGAGAGATTCACTAAACATTAAATCACACCAAAAGATCTCTGTAGCACCCACCCACTCCCATGAAGCACTCTGAATGATACTGTAGTCATTTTCCCTGCCCTTTTAAACTATATATTTGTTTACTAGGGGTGTGAACCTAAACTTGTCTCATGGTTCGGTTTGATTACGATTGTCATGTCATCGATTCAGTTTAATTCGATATCATGATGCATTTACGATGCACTGCTTACCAGGGGTGTGTTTCTTGTAGAATGACGTCACTCACTACTTAATACTTAGTTAACTAACTACCCAGTCATGCCGGTTTCCCGAACACAGTTGCATCTCCATTGTTTGAACCACAATTAGTTCAACAATTTAGGGCCATTACCTATGGCATCTGTCAGTGTATTTCTTGGTAAAAATTGAACAAAGGCGTTAATGCATATGCATAAAAGAAATGTCATAATTTTGTCTTTAGTTGTTTCAAGTGGTAGTTGCAGTTAAGTATTTCAGAGGGTGTTCACCATCAGTGACGGCTGGCAAATACTATTCCTCCTTTTTTTAATTTTAAGTGGTTTGAACAATGTCCATTAGAAGTTCAAAATATTCTGTAACAACAACACTTTTACACCCAGTAAAACATCACTTTTACACCCAGTAAAAAGCAATCACTGGGTCTCATTCTTTAAGAATGTATGCGCATAAGTTTGTATAAAAATGTTTTCACAAACAAATAATGATTTACCTAAAACTTTTGTATTAAACTTATAAAATAATTTAGACAAAAATACAAATGTATAAAAGAATATATATATATTTGTCTTAAATATTTATTATCATATAAAATGAAAGAATAAGAAAAGCTGTGTAATAGCTTGAGCTTCAAAGTTTCTCTAAATTACAAAGCAGAAATATGTCTATATACAGCTGACAAATGAGAGGTCTGTAATCGGGTATGTATAAAAGGTGTTTATTGTGTTTGAACTTGCTTTTTAGGAAGGCACACTTACTCAAGGATCTTGTTTCTTTAGAGGGTTTAATCTTTGCTAGAGTGACTAAAGGCTGTAAAAGAAAGGTTTTTCGTAAAGCCCTTATATGGAGATGTTTAGAGCGCATTTTATTTTAATGCCCAACCTCTGGCACTTGTATTAACCTGTCGCTTATTTAGAATGCTCCAAATTTCCAAAACATTAGAATGAGGTTATGAACAAATTCATTTGCATAAACACGTCTTGTAAATTAAGTGGAAACTTTTTTTCTCCTGTGCATAAGAATATAAATTCTATTATGCGATTATTTCAATTATGAAAGAATCACAATTATTAGGGAATTAGACCCACTGTTCCCAGTTGTAATGGATAACACAGTCACATACACCTGCACACTTGTTAATTGTCTTTGTGAAATGCCCCCCCCCCCGACAATAGTTATCTGTGACAAATGTGGATAAGGTAAACTTCCACTGTCCTACTAAATGTGAGTCACTTCACTCAGTTATATTAGGGATTGAGTTCCCTATTTCATAGCAGACAATATCTCTTCCACAGAATACCATCAGCTATGCCACGCTCCCATAATTGACCCCAGTGTCATTGACTCTGATGACAAATGGCTGTGCAGACAGTGAGTGTTTGCTACAACAACAAAGGTTTGTTGATGACACATTCACTCTCACTCTGTCCAAAGTACATAAAAGCCAGAGGTGTCTTTTTTCATCATGTGAAGAGTTTTTAGTATGTAGACCAGAAGCTGCATATTTAAACATTCCAAAAACTTCTCCAGACTCTGTGTTTTCATAAATTATTTGATCTGTAGGAGGCCACCAAGCCGCGCATCTTTTAAAGATTATTCCAAATATTGGATGCTTCTCTAACCAAAGGCTGCATCCTAACGAGGCCGCAAGGTGATGATACATGGTGCAACTTTTTGAGCAATGTTGCTGGGCATTGTCGAAGAGCAATGTTGCTTTAAATAGAAATTAGTGGTCCATTCTCAATGTGAAAGTGCTCAAGCAACATTGCTTGGAGACATTGCCCGGCAACATTGCTCAAAACATTTTCCATTGTATGGTCATCTTTATATTATTGGCAGTTTATTGTTAAGAGTAATTTACACCAAAACAAATATAATACCTTTCATGTCGAAAAACATTATTACATTTCATAATAAATTCAGACAAGCTCATTACTGACTTGTTTTCTTTTTTTTCAGTTTATTTTCATGAATTTGAAAGTGTACCAAGGATTGTAGGTGATTTGAGGGTTGCGAAGGATAGATCCCATGCATCCTTCGAATTCAGCTGAGTGAAGTACACAAAAAGGCTGCCTTCCAAGGATCCTTCCAATTGAGATGGCCTTCAGCAACTTTTTTCAAAAGGGTCTGGCTGCAGACTTGCACTCTCAGACACTTGCACTTCCGCTAGTGACATAACTTGCAGTCTTTATTTTTCATTTAGTTTTGAATTTTTTTTTAATTACTTTTTGTTTGAATTTCCCAACATTTTATAACACTAGCCAGGTGGCGAAGACAAGAAAAAATAAACTAAATTACAATGTCACTTGCAATTAGGGCTGAACTATATATCGTTATCGTATCTATATCTAGATATGAACTTTCAAGATATTAATATCGAAAAAAGCAACGATATAGATAATATAGATTCTCCCTGGCAGTCACAACAAACATCAGTTTTACGAGTGCCCTTGACTGCACCGCTAAAGCCAGCGCGCGCGTTTCCATGGTGACGCGTCATTGCTTGTCACGTGACACACCGCAGCAGGAATGAATGATGATCTGCTTTTATATAATTTTTCCTTTTTTATTCAGAATATTCACAAATGTGTTGGTTATGGCATGAAATATCTGAAATTCCGATTGTCAAATACATGCAAATGGAAGTATATTGTTGTTTAAACACCTTTATAACGATCGCGTTAGTAGAGCTGTATGCGCGATGGGCGCCGCCGTTTGTGCCGCAGACGCAGTTCAGAGAATCGGATCTGTTGGATTTATGTATTATGTATTATGTATATCTGTTGGATTTAGTAACCGCTCTACTGGACACAGGAGCACAAGTGAGTATAATCGATCACAAGAGTAAATACTTACCAGAACAAACTGTCAGAGATAGTCAATGGGAGCGATTTCAGTGTTTCAGCTGTTAATGGAGAACCATTTGAGGGATGCCATTTGAGGGATGGGTAGAACTGACAGTGAACCTGCCTGGGAATGATGACCCAAGTTTGGTTATTCAAGTGCCTTTCCTTGTGGGGAAGATACCATTAGAGCGGTTAAATGTCATTGAGGAACTAATAAGAGGAAAGGAGGACACTGAACAGGGCCTATGTGCATTTTCAGAACTACTAAAGATAGCCCTGGACATCAAAGGTGAACAAGTCAACGCGATAGTGAACCTCATTCAGGAACAACCCCATGTGCACCCTGAGGCTGTTGTCACAGTTGGCCCTAGAGATGTTGTCATACCACCAGGCCAAGTTACTCATGTAAAGTGTGAGGTACCGGTTGACTTGGAATTTTCGGAGCCAGTAGTGCTGTTCGAGTCCAATGAGGAGACAATTAGACATTGGAGAAGGTCTTATGGAATTAGAGGGGACAGATCGGCCATATGTTAGGATTCCCTTGTGCAATCCTAACACTTGTGAAGTCACTATAAGACGACATACACCTTTAGGAAGTATACAGACTATAGCTAGTATTATCAAAACGGAGCAACAAGACCTGGAAAAAAATGGTGACCTACCAATGAGCCGGGGAGAAAAGCCAGGTTCCCAAGTACAGGAGGACGACTGCAGGGCAGACAGTTTGTGGCATACGCCGGTCGATTTAAGTCATCTGGAAGAAGAACAGCAGAAAATAGTCAAAGGCATGATTTATGAAGAAGCCAGCGTCTTCTCCCATGGGGATGATGATATTGGGTGTATCCCAAGCTTACAGATGACAATTAACCAGAAGGATGACATCCCTGTTCAGCGAGCTTATGCCTCCGTCCCAAAACCCCTGTATAAGGAAGTGAAGGAATACGTTCAGGACTTACTAGCTCGGGGTTGGGTGGTCAAGTCAAAGTCTCCGTATGCAGCCCCGGTGGTGTGTGTCCGGAAGAAAGATGGCACGCTGAGACTGTGTATAGACTACAGATTATTGAATCAGAAGACAGTTCCAGACCGACATCCACTTCCCCGGATCCAGGACCTTATTGACACCCTTGGAGGCTACCGATGGTTTTCAATCTTAGATCAGGGGAAGGCCTACCATCAGGGATTCATGGCAGAGGGATCTCGACACCTTACTGCATTCACGACCCCTTGGGGACTATATGAGTGGGTGCGCATACCTTTTGGATTGGCTAACGCACCAGCGGCATTCCAGAGGAGTATGGAGGGAATGGTGGATTCACTGAGAGATGAATTATGCATACCATATCTTGATGACATACTTTGCTTTGGCAAAACATTCAGTGATCATGTCCAGGGACTTAGGAGAGTTCTTACAGTACTGAAGGATCATGGGGTAAAGTTGAGGCCAGCAAAGTGCGAGCTCTTCAAGAGGGAGGTCAGATACGTGGGAAGACTAGTTTCAGAGGATGGTGTTCGACCCAAAAGACCTAGAAGCGGTCCTCTCCCTAAAAGAGCAAAAGCCCACCACCGTTGGGGAGTTGCGGCGATTGTTGGGGTTCCTCAGTTATTACCGCAGCTTCATCCAGGATTTTTCACGAATCGCTATAAATCTGGTAAAGCTGGGAAAAGAGGAAATCAGTTACCATCCCATGCAAAAGTAGAGTGGACGAGTGTGCACCAAGGTGTGTTGGAGAGACTCATTGAGGCGCTAACCACTCCCCCAGTACTAGCTTACCCGAACTTTGAACTTCCATTTGTACTCCATACAGATGCGTCCGAACAGGGGCTTGGGGCTGTGGTCTACCAACAGCAAGAGGGCCGACTCAGAGTCATTGTCAATGGTTCCAGGAGGTTGACTCCTGCTGAGAGAAGTTATAGGCTCCACTCCGGCAAGCTTGAGATTTTGGCACTCAAATGGGCGGTCTGTGAGAAGTTCCGCGATTACTTGTTCTATGCGCCACACTTTACAGTCTTCACAGACAACAACCCATTGACGTATGTCCTCAGGACTGCCAAACTCAATGCGGTTGGACATAGATGGGTTGGAGAATTGGCGGACTTCAGATTTGACATTCGCTACAGACCAGGCAAAGTGAACATGGATGCAGACATGCTCTCTCGATGTCCCCTCGATATCGATAAGTTTATAACTGCATGTACTGAAGTTCTCACCGAGGAGGTGGTCCGGGCCACATGGGAAGGACTTCAGGCTGACCAAGAGAAAGATGTTGCCTGGGTTGCAGCTCTTAATGCACGTCAAGAGGATGTAGGATGCCTATTTGGAAAGAGGTTCATGACGCTTGATCACTCTGAGGTGAGAGCAGCTCAGAGGGAAGATCCTGTTGTTGGTAAGGTGATCGAATTAAAAGAGAGTGGTGGGGAGATTACACCTGACGTGATGAAAACTGCAAAAGGAGGCCTCAAGAGACTGTTGTATGAGTGGAGAAAATTGGATCTCCAAAATGGACAGCTCTTTCGTAAGACCAGTCACAGATCTCAACTTGTTCTTCCAGCTAAGTTTAAACAGGTGGCCTTGAAACAGCTACACAATGACATGGGTCATGTTGGGACGGAACGTGTTCTGGACTTAGCAAGGAACAGATTCTACTGGCCTTTTATGAAGAAGGAGATCGAGCACTATGTCACCCAGCAGTGCCGATGCGTGAAGCAAAAGAAACCAGTGGTGAAGATCAGAGCCCCGATGGGAAGTCTTACCTCAAGTTGCCCACTGGATCTGGTGTCCATCGATTACCTCCACCTGGAGCGGAGTCGTGGTGGATACGAATATATCCTGGTCCTGGTGGACCATTTTACCAGATTCGCCCAGGCGTACCCGACAAGAGACAAGTCTGGAAGGACGGCAGCTGAGAGGATATTTAATGACTATATCCCAAGATTTGGTTACCCTTCTCGGCTTCATCCTGACCAAGGCCGTGAATTCGAGAACCATCTCTTTGCAACTTTGCAGCGGTTGACAGGTGTCAGCAATTCAAGAACAACACCTTATCACCCCCAAGCAATCGCACCCTGCTACAAATGTTGAGAACGCTGAAGGAGAAAGAAAAGGACAGTTGGAAAGATCACCTCCCAAAGGTAGTGCATTCTTACAATTGCACTAAGCATGAGGCCACAGGGTTCTCTCCATTCTTCCTTCTGTATGGACATCACCCTCGCTTGCCCATAGACTTGTTGTTTGGTCTAAGATCAGAGGATGACCAATACTCACCTCGAGAGTATGCAGAGAAGTGGGCCCAACGGACGGCTGATGCTTATAAATTAGCTTCGGACAACAGTAAACAAGCGAGTGCACGGAACAAGAAATACTATGACCAGCACCTTCGTGGTGTTGTGCTGCAACCCGGAGATCGAGTTCTGGTTTGGAACCTGAGTGAACGAGGTGGGCCTGGAAAGTTAAGGTCATATTGGGAGAAAACAGTGCATGTAGTCAAAGAAAGAGTAGGAGATGGGCAAGTCTATCATGTGTACCCCGAGTCCAGTGGAGGTCAAAATCCAGAACCGATACGTACCTTGCATCAGAACCTGCTTCACCTGGTTAACGACCTACCTGTAGATCCGCCACCTCCGGGAGCTAACAACCTGTGTAGAACTAAGGGAGGGAAACAAAGATTGTTAAAATCAGCAAGAGAGCCTGAAGAAGCAAATTCAAGTGATTCATGTTCAGATGACAGTGATGCTCCGAGAGCGTACTACTGGTTGCGATCCTCAGAAAAGCCGAGAGCTGAGCAGAGAAGGATTATTTCTGAAACGTACGAAAGAGAAGATCGGAGATGGGGAAAAGGTGAGGATAGACCTGCAAGGAATGAAGGGATTGCTTTAGGAGTACAGGAAGAATACTTACCTGAATTGGAGGCAACTCACCCATCAACTGACTTATCTGCGGCCCTAGAACCTGAGATGATGGAGGATGAGCAGAGAGAGATGGTATCTGTGGAGGGAGAAAGACAAATGGGTAGTTCAATGGGAAAAGCTGAAGATGGATATGTGAGAAGATCAAGCAGAGAAAGGAAACCCACACGGGTCTTTACTTACCCCTCATTGGGTCAGCCCAATTATGAACTCACCACTGAGACCGGGGCTGCTCAATTTATGCCGACAGAGCAGTTACCATACTACTCAAATGGGGTACAGGGACCAGTATATGTGACTTGTGCTTATGTTCCTCCTACATTTCCTTATCAGATAGGTTCCCATCCTCCTTTATCATATTATACTAACTTTTGTGGACACTAGAGAATTAGTACTCACAAGAAAATGGAACTAAGACACGTACACCTACATGACCATGAGCAATTAACACACAGATTACACTTTGACAAAGTAATCTTGAAATTGGTTGCATCTGAGTAGATTGTGTAATTGGGAAAATGTTTATAAGGGTTCAGGGGTCAGTGTTGTGTGGAGCCATTTCTTTTTGTCAGGGAGAGTGTGACACCCTGTACGTGTAGTCACAGGAATAATTTGTTTTATTTTCCCATGTGTTTAATTATTTAATTTCTGTTTATAAAGTTGTTTACTGTTACTAGGGTTAATAGTGATGCGTAGTGATCTTAGTGGACAGTAGGGGGAGACGCTGTGCTGATTAGGTACTGTGTGATTAAAGGTGAGTCGCAGAGAAGAGGCCATTACAAGAGCGACTCCATGACTAAAAGCAGTAAAACTGTGTCTCTCCTTGTTTATTTAAACAGGTGGGTGAAATTGATCACCAAGGATATAAAACATTAAAGAAAATGTCGATTTCATGTGTATGTGGTTGCAGGAGGGTAATATACATTTCCTGGGTCAAGTTAAGATGTAAAAGAGACATTGTTTGTGTTTATGAAAAAGCTGATTCATTCGCGGGTGTTTTGCGTTAGGCCTTGTATTAATATAAGACCATCCAAATTGTTAGAGGCTCCAACACACTGAATCCCAAAGTAATGTAATGTTTATTGTGTTTACAGTCTTATAATTGTGTTTGTAGCATGTACAGTGATGTATTGAGCAATTGCCATACATGTTAAAATATCTATATATACCTTTTGAATATTATATGCTGTTAATGTTTTGATATGATGTTTTAACGATCTTCCTTCTGTTTAAGTATATTTGCTCTATATAGTAATAGTATGTTTATATATCGTGTAATTAATGGTTCGCTCAACTTTTTAGTTATACAGTGGCCTATAACATTTTTGCACATACAAGGGAGACTGCAATGTATAGTGATGTAAAGGAAGGAGATACTTGTTATATGACAGAAATACAGATTGAGTGTAAGAAAACTTGTACAAGCCTTATGCAACATGTTTATTAGTGTTTGGGTTGAGTCACATGCAAGGTGACCTAAGACATTGTGATTAAATTATACAACAAATATATGTAACATGATACAATCTTTGACTTGTTATAATAAATGATTACAAGAGAGACTCCATGACTAAAAGCAGTAAAACTGTGTCTCTCCTTGTTTATTTAAACAGAAAACTTACTGCAGCACCTCCAGTCAGACGGCGGGTGTGCGGCGGGTGTGCTACATTTACAACCTCTATGTTTACAACACGTGAATTCCACTTCTCCCGAAATACTTAAAAGTAAGTGGCTGGTGAACTGGGAATAGAATATGTAAACACTGAAGTTACTTACACAAAGTGTATCTGATATGAATAAAACGTTTCGAATTATAATGGAAAGGATTATTATTACCTCTTCCATAGACATCAGTGTGTATTTTACAAACTCTAAATGTATTGTTTTTTAGTACTTATGTGAATTCATTTGTTTGAAAACTAAAATAAACCGTATGTGGTTGAAAACACTGAAACGTTGTGATATATGACAGGTCTGAGTAGGGCTGTCACTTTTAGTTCGAAAATCGATTGCACAATCGATCGGACCAACCAAAAAAGTTTTCGAAAATGAAAATAGGGAATCGATTTTAACCAAATATGTACACTATTAATTTCAAAATAATTAAACAATTAAAAAAAAAATAGATGTAACAAAACTCACAAACAAGCAGAAAAAGAAAAAGATATCCGAAAGTGCAGAATGCCTTCCGAGAGCTAGACAGAAAATACCAGCAATTTTAAGCTCCTTTAAGACCCAGTGACGTCGAAAGCGACCTCTTCATCTGGCGTGAATGATTTCAGTGTTAGTCAATGTAAAGATGCGTTTACGCGCGTCTGGAGGTCTCGCGGCGCAGTAGACGAGTTATGAGTTATGAAAAGGACCGTTGCAAGCTGAGAGCGACCGGCTTTTGTGGTGGAAATTGGCAGTAATACCCCCACCTTGCGCAGCTGTACCTGTGTGTCCCTGGGACATCAGTGCGGTCGGAGCGTGTCTTCTCAACAGCTGGACATACAGTGAATAAAAAACGCTCTGCTCTGGACCCCGAAAATGTTGATCGACTTGTTTTCCTGTCCAATAAATTTGTAATGGCCTTATTTTGCGCCATTTTGCGCATTACAATATGCCTGCCTAGTGTCGGTTATGTTCAATAAAAAAAACACAGATGGCCTGTTCTCAAGTCCATTTAAAGTTTCATTTTTTGAACAGTTTTTTTAAATGGATTGAATCATTATTAAAAATAATCTTGGAGATTTTTGAATTGCCTAAATCATAAATGCAGCTGGGTTGAAGCCTGCAGTGATGTTTTTCTTTTGTTATGGCAGCCGTCCCCTCTGCAAATATATTTTTTTCGAGAATGTTGCACTCCTGTTGCCATTTGTTATTCTTCAGGAAACTTCATGCCAATAAATAAGAAATATTGCTGACTTGTGCGTTTCCAACCCTCTCTTTACGTTCGTCCGTTATTTGACGTTAAAAAAGGAAACCTTATATTTTATTTAATTTTTTAGACATGGAAAATCGATTTTACAATCGATTCAATTAACACTTATGTCTTAAAAATCGAAAATGATTTTTTCAAGTGACAGCACTAGCTCTGAGCGCGCCTGTCTCTGGCCGCCCCCCAGCCCCCCCGTTCCAACGTCTATGCACACTGTATAGACGGTTTCAACGGCAACAACATAAACAAACGTTACTGCGCATGAGCGCTTTTGTGGACCTAACTTAACTTCCGGTAGACTTCCAAATAGAATCATAACAACAGCCAAGTCCCTCTAGAGTAGATATTTTTTGATAAGAAACAAAATGTTTGCTGCGTGGATCAGGCGGACTTAATGAAAATGCAAATTCATTATTTGCCAACAGGATATGTTTTAAAGCATAGACATAAAGCGCGAGAAATAGAGGTTTCCCCAGTAACAGCTGTAAACAAAGCAGAGCTGGTACGCTTATACGCTGCTATCAGGCATATAACATGCAAGTCTTCCTTCAGAAATACAGCGATATAAAAACACCTGTACCTCGCTTTGATTTTTAAACATATAAATGTAAGGAACTATTATTACTAAACGTGCAGTACTTAACATTACTCAATGAAGCCTTTTTGAAAAAAAAAAAATTACTTTTAAAATTGTGGTGAGTCTCCAAAAATAAATAAATGTATGGGAAACACACCCCGCAGCACAACCACCTGAGCCCAACTTCAGGGCTTGAAAACCATCTATAGAGACCGCGGATAAATTAGAAAGAAAGAAATGAGTGCGGGAGATAATGCGGCCGGTGGCAGTGCAGAATCTGACTTGGTGCCAAAACATAAATCATCTTCAATAATTTGGAAGTATTTTGGATTCAGAAAAGACGATGTAAACCAGAGTGACATGTTGTGCAGGTCGTGCTTAGCAAAAGAACATTGTCATATTTTATCGATATAGAGATATCTGGCATGAAAATCGAGATATGAATTTTTGTCCATGTCATTCAGCCCTACTTGCAATTACTACTTGTACTCTCTGCTACCTGTGACGTCACTTGCAATCAACACAAATCGTGCGTGTTGCCAATGGAGACAAGACGCTGTGGTGGTGATTAAACGATTAAACCTAATTTAGTACTATAACATACAAGGTCCTGCAAGAACAAGACAAGACTGGCAAATCCGTGGCCAGAATATGAACGCTTGTGCAAAGTCTCTCGCTAAGCGTTTTCCTCCCGTAGAAAAACATAAACACTTAACATGGCTTAATGTATTAAGATGCTATTAAAATATCAAATTAAATATACTGTTCATTATTTTAATTAATATGTATATAGTATTTTCCTCACATACCGCAAAATGTGGCATAATGGACTAAGATGATAAAGGCCAAACTCAATATGCTTCTCTACATTATTAAAATACATAACTAAAATGTACAGGCAAGCAGGTGAGCCCAAAATAAACAAAACACGCAAAGTTTCGTGTTAAGCATTTTTCCTTTTTCCATATGGAATAAACTGTCTACAACTCGTTTATTTCACTGTCTTTGTCCATTAAGATACATTGTGTTTTATTTCTATAGGAGGAAAACGTTTAATGTACAATTTAACGCACTGTGTTCTGTACTCGTCTGCTTGCCTTTTACTGAGTTGATCCTTTTAAAATCACTTAATGCATTTCATAATGCACGTTCATATTTGCCAGTCTGTGTATATGTTGAGTCAACAACAAGACATATAGGCTAGGCTTACTGAATTGTCTTTATCATCTTAGTCTATTATTAGGCCGTATTAAGCGTTTTGCTGTATGGGAGGACAAAGTTTCGCATTGTGTTCATTAAATAATAACTATATATCGCATTTGGTCCATTAATTGAACTTAATGTATCTTAATACATTATGCCATAATAAGTGTTTGTTTTTTCTACAGGAGGAAAACGCTTAACGAAAGACTTTGTGCATTGCGTTCATATTCTGCTGTTCTGTGGCCACGGATTTGCCGGTCTTGTCTTTTTCTTGCAGGACCATGTACGTTATAGTAGTAGGCCTACTAATTTAGTTTTAATCGTGTAATCACCACCACAGAGTCTTGTCTCCATTGGTAACACGCACGATTTGTGTTGATTGCAAGTGACGTCATAGGTAGCGGAGAGTGCAAGTGGCGATTGCAAGAGACATTGTAATTTAGTTTATTTTTTCTTGTCTTCACCACCTGGCTACTGTTGTAAAATGTTGAGGGATTCAAACAAAAAGTTATCAATAAATAGAACAAAAAAAAAAAAAAACTGCAAGTGACGTCACTAGCGGAAGCACAAGTGTCTGAAAATGCAAGTCTGAGAGTGCAAGTGCAAGTCTGCAGCCAGACCCTTCTCACTTTTTTATGACATGGCTGCCGAGATATGCAGCCTTCATATGATGCAGAATTCTGTTGAGAAGCACCCATATTTGCAACTCATGTGGACCACAACATTCATTCTTGCATAAGGGTTGTGGATGTGGGATTAGCTATATACCGTAATTCCTCAAATAAAAGCCGGGGCCTTTATTTACATGAAAGAAGGTGACAGGCTTCTATTTGAAGCAGGCTTTTATTAGAGGCAGGCCTTTATTTCTAATTCCATCTGTTTAATAAGTAATTGTTTTAAATAACCCGTTTGAAATTAAAAGCGATCGCGTTTAAGTGGACAGAGATCATAACATTAGCACAGAATCAGTTCAGAATCAATCACCAAAAGAATCAGTTCGGTTCAGACTCGCTGTGAGTCAGTCTGCTTCAAGTTGAATCACACATGCGCAGTATCATCAGCTCCTCGGTTCTTGAATCGGACGTGTCCGACAGAAACGATTCTCGGTTCTGTGTACTGGTGATCCGAAAACCGATGCAATGGGTTCTTGACTCGAGATCGAGAAACGCTCCGGCAGTGGGGGTGTACATTCGTTATCTGGCTGTGCTGCACAAATTTTCCCCTGGCCTTTACTTATCCATGTTGACCACGCCCCCAGCCACTATAAGAGGCCCAGCATTTATTTGACTACCGGTTTTTATTTGAGGAATTACAGTAATATGAATATAAAAACACTGTAATCTTCTGAATGTGGTATAAGGTTAACCTTTTGATGCAACTGCTGGGTGAATTAAAAGAAAAGAAATCACGTTTTGAAAGACATCTCCAGTGCTCACAAAGACTGAATTTTTTTAAATAAAAAGAATATAGGAAAAATGTTAAAGTTTTGAAATATTACAATTTAAAATAACCATTTTCCATTTAAATATATTTTAATTTATTTAATTTATTTATTCCTGGAAAAGCTACATTTTTTGCAAGCATTAGTACTTTGTGTCACATGACTTTTCAGAAGTTTTGGTGTTTAAGAAACATTATTATTATCAATGTTGAAAACAGTTGCACTGCATAATGTTTTAGTGGAAACCATGATACTTTTTTCAGATTCTTTGCTGAATAGAAAGATTAGAAAATAACGTCATTTAATTTCAGAATTTGTTTTGTAACTATCTAAAAGTATTACTGTGTCTTTTGATCGGTTCAGTGCATTCTTGCTTAAAAAAATCATCCTGATTTCAAACTTTTGAGCAGTAGTGTATATTCATGATTATGTGAAGTTTGATTCATTGCGGGTTTCCTCTTACGTCATACTCTTAATATGTATTATTATAGTCTACTATAATTTTATATCTCTAAAAATTAACAAATTCTATCGAAAACAAGAGGGAGTGATAAAGTGGCCAACCAAAGATTTTTTGTAGGATGTTGAGCTGTAGAGTAGAATCTTGTTATGGGGGTCCAGTTTGAACTTTTTTGCCACACCCACCAATTTTAATTTACAATAAATATGACCTTTTTATGCATCCTAGCTGAATAAAAGTATTGAATATAACTGATCCGAAACTTTTGAACAGTAATGTAAAATACAGGCAAAACCATTAGAATCCTGGGACACTGAATTCTACACTATGCTGGAATGACTAGAAGGGATAGGCAAACTGTTATTTTTATAAATATCAAGAGTTCTGTCTCCACCTTAGAATTGAGTTACAGGCAAAGTAGAGGAATGTTATCTGTCATAAATCATTGTGGTTGTATCTATGAAATTGTAGAGAGGCGGTGCACTGAAGAAAGGGCCAAATGCCAAAGCCCTACAGGAAATGAAGCAGTCTCTGCCTTATGCCCTTGAAGATTTAGTGTGGGACCAGGGCCACAAGACCAACATCCAGCAATGTTACTGCTACTGTGGAGGGCCTGGCGAGTAAGTGCCACACATAGACACACCATTGCTGAAAACAGTGTTGCTTGATGTAGTAGTTCTTAGGATAAACCCTTCTAAGAATATATCATGCATTGAATCATAGGTTGCAGAGGAATGTGGGTACAGAATACTAGTCCCAGCAGGAAGTAGAATTGTAATGACTGTCTTTACTCCCTCAGCTGGTATCTGAAGATGTTGCAGTGTAATTAAGTGTAAGCAGTGGTTTCATGAAGCCTGTATCCATTGTTTTCAAAAGCCCATGCTCTTTGGAGACAGGTGAAGTACTGCTCTCCAGTAATTTGATTAAAGTTAAAGCCAGTGTATGAAGTCTTGTCATGTAATTGACGTTTTCCATCTTTAATTCTCAGGTTCTATCTATTTATTTGTTCTGTTTGTAATAGTGGACCAGAGTACCTCAAACGTTTGCCTCTGAGATGGTGAGCTATAAGCTGTTTTCCTATTTTCACACTGTCCGTTCAAGTGATTTTGAATTTAAAAAATCTAAATTAATTGAAAGTGTAGAATGATTGTCAGTTAGCGGTCCAAAGGATCACAAAATCAATTTTGATTCATTTTGAGTCACAAATTGGATCATTATTCAGATCAGAAAAAAACAAAACAAAAACAACAACCCTTCAAGTACTTCTGTACCACAGCAAAAACTACTAGTATAACTAAAGTTAGTAATAAAACAAGAACAATTACAAAAATTACAAGCATACATGAAAACGACAAAACACAGTTACAAATATCAAAATTTAGGTGCAGAAATTTAATAATTAAGTTTAACAAAATAGTGCTCACTGCACAAGTTAAATACAGATTAATCTTTGTTAAAGCTGTGATGCTATTTGATTAGCAGGCAGAAACTGGTATATATTGGCTGCTTTAAGACCAAATGCACGGACCTAATACTGACACAGATCTGTTTTCTTTCTCCCCTGTTTATGTTCATGTCAGGGAAAGAGATAAAAAAGAAGAAACACCTGTTTGGATTACGAATTCGCTTCCCATCAGCCCCCCAGAGATCTGAGCTTCTGTCAGATCGAGAGCCAGAAAAAGCCTCCCATGAGATCAAAATCAAAGGCAGGAAGGCCACCAAACCCCCTCATTCATCCAGGTTTTTCCATCTACTGTGGTGAACATATCTTATGCTGAACTACAGTTTATTTTTATTTTTTTATTTTTTTTTTAATTTACCTTAATTTTTTAATTGTTTTATCACTGTCACTAATGGAGTAAAGAAAGCAAAGAGGAAGCATCACACACACTCTTTAGAGATGTTGGCCAAACTGGGAAGATCAAGTGAACTTTTGGCACAGGTAAATGAGTGAGATTATTTTTGATAATCGTTGGGTTTGTTTTATGGTTTTGTCAATCACCTAGAAAGCACATAGTTGAATTAATGTGAACCTTAACATTTAGTATTTAACTTTTCTTTTTTATTTTATTTTTAAGAATGATGGGAAGTTTCCAATTCTAGACAACAACTCAGTGGACCTGATCGCTTCAAAAAGGTGACACAGGGATTAAAATAAAATACTTTCTAAATATTATGCTGAATTATAAAAATCCCATCTTTTCCCCCATATATTCTTGGTGCTAAAAGTGAAAAATCTTTGCCTTCATCAAGTACCTCTGATGTTGGATCTGTTGGTGCCATCAGCACCAGTGAAACTACCTCATCCACCCTCTCAAGACAGTCCAGGTGATTTATTTTTCTTTTCATTTAATTTTCATGAAAATTTAATTTATTCATCTATTTATTAATCCTCAGTGATGTGATTTCTAGGAGTGTAACGATATTCAAACTAAACCATAAAAAAACACGATACACCACCACGATATGTGATTACGTCACACCATGAGTACTACGGTCCATAAATTAGTGTTGTTTTTTTTCCATCGATAAAACCATCTGTTTACGTAAAATTAATGATGTAGCACATCTGATATAAATACAGAGCCACGAGATCTTGCAATATTACTCCTTAAGGTGAAAAGTGGTCTTGCGGTATTAGTATAAAGTTGAGTTTGTGGTAAAACCTTTGATACTGCTTGCATTTATATTGTTCAGTCTTTTATTGCATGTGCTGTTTGTTTGGGTTTCATTTGGGCATGCATATAAAGACTGACATGTTTTGTGTTGCACTGTTATGATTTACAAACGTGGAGTGCATCTCCATCTTAGCTGCTCAGGACACAAATTCTGACTGCATATACTCTGGGTTTGGGTAAATATGCGATTTTAAAATAAAAGTTCAAACCCTCGCTCTGAGTTTGTATTTGGCCAAATATTAAAATGAGATGAAATTAAACATCCTTGAATCAAGCTGGAAAGTGTATCATTGCCAGGCCATTGGTGGCCTCTGCAGGTATTTGTTATAATACATAATATACTTTTGTGTTTGAACTAGTGTTCCTGTAGCTCAATTGGTAGAGCAATGCTATCAAGCGCAAGGATGGGGGTTCGATTCCCCGGGAACACATGATAGGTAAAAATTGATAGCCTGAATGCACTGTAAGTCGCTTTGGACAAAAGCGTCTGTTAAATGCATACATTTAATTTAAATTGAATTTAATACTTAAATTGGTTATTTTCATATTTTGTGTAGGCATGTTACATTTATGTAGGCATATTTTATCAGTGTTGTTCTATAAAATCACGTAATTGGCTTTGATACTTTATTTAAACCAATTATTATTGCCTCACCATTAGTTTATATATATATATATATATATATATATATATATATATATATATATATATATATAAATAGTCATCCCAAAGCCTGTTATTCGCTTAGGTCTATTTTTGTTACAAAAAATATCAGATTACTCAATTGTCAAAATAATAATTAGTTACAGCCCTATATTTATTAAACTTTTTCCAAATACAATTGCATTGTTTAGATTTGTGTGATTTAAAAGACAATCACACACACACACACAAAAAGATCCCTAAGTTCTGGCTTAGGATTTGAGTGGTTTTTGTTTTGTTTTGTTTTTTAAACCCCTGCATTTAACTTGCAAAGTTAATTTATGAAATAAAATAAAGACAAGAAATGAATCACAACAAGTAACCAAGAAAAATAAATGACAGAATTACTAAATGAACCTTTAGTGAAATTTGACAGTGAATACAGCTGCATATACAATATTTGTGAAAACAACTAATAACACGACTGGTTTTTGAATTCTAGGATTATAACCTTTAGACACCACACACTATGTGATTTTTCTGCAAGCTGCAAACAGCAACTGAGACCAACTGGAACAGACCCGGTCTGAGTGGGCACGATTTGTTGTCAAGACCAAATTACATTCAGAATCAGCATGACAGTTGTGTAGTGTCTTCTCAGCTTTCAGTGAACGTAAACAGTCGAGAAAGACAACGCATGTGTATCAGTGTGCTGAAACTGTGATTTATAGCCTCTTTTCCACTATCGGGCCAAAGGTTCTCTTTGCTTAACCATTCCATTCCATGCCGATCCAGTCCAGTCAGCAAGGATACGGTTTTATTTTCCACTGTGGTACTGATAATGGAGCTCTTTGGAATGTATTACAAATGAGTCAGTTGTTGCCATGGTAATGCAAGTGTAAAGTAAACAGCAATAACGATGATAATCAGTGTTTTTTTTTTTTTTTTTTTTGTGACTCTTGTTTTTTTACTACGTTAAATAACAGAAGGACACAACTTTTTTGTTGTTGTTTAAAGTGCTATATAAATAAAGGTGATTTGACTAACTCTTGACTTAAAAAATAAAATAAACAGAATAAAGCGCAAATGTTTCCTCCACAGACCAAACTGTATCAGACTTTTTAATTTTTTATATTGAATGAAGCATAGCTATTTACTTGGCTATTTGATCAAAAAGCAGTTCCTCTTTGGCTCCTCCGCTTTGGAGAGACTTTGGAATGGAACATCACACATACGCACTCTACCAACATGGTGGTCTAACCGTGCTTAGAATGGTTTAGAATCACGCCACGCCATACCAGAATCACATGTAAATACAACTGGAACCATACCTGACAGTTCTTAGAACCATTCGGCCCGATATTGGAAAATCGGCTTATGTCTAAAAGAACAGCAGTGTATTCCTGCTGTCTGTGTTTTTCAGAATGAGCTTTATTGCCAGGTATGTTACGAGGAATTAGTTTTCATGACAGAAGCTCCACAGTGCAACAGAATGACAGCAACAGAACAAAAAATGAACATAAGAGAATAAAAAAATACAAATAAGTAGGTAAGGAATAACAATATTCAAATTGACAATTGTATGTGCAGGTATATTACAATAGGCAGTTTTGTGTGTACAAGTATATTATGTGCAAATTTGAAGTGTAGACAAAGTATGTGTGTTAGATCAAGAAGTGTATGTGTGTATAAATAGTGTTTCACGAGTTCACATTTACATATAATTAGCTGAAGTATTATAGTGCATATTTGGCGTGCTGTCCGGGGAAGGGGCTCCGAGCTCGGGAATGGCCCGAACCTAGAGTACCCCCCCGTATATGTAAAAGTGTAAAATGAACTATAGTGGAGGAGATGGGGATGGAGGGGGGATGCTGACAAACCATCAATGGAGACAGGTAGGCTAATTCAGCTGTATTTATACCCTAAGGTTGATTATATTAAGTGGCTCCACCTGTGTTAATTAGGCTAAGTATCTGACGTGCTCCTCCCGAACCTTGTTATGAAACTGCATTTCACGAGTTCACACTTACATATAATTAGCTGAAGTATTATAGTGCATATTTGGCGTCCTGTCCGGGGAAGGGGCTCCGAGCTCGGGAATGGCCCGAACCTAGAGTACCCCCCAAAAAGCAATAGCGGAAAGGACAGCCGCCAGACTAAGGACCCCCCCACAATAGCTTTGACATCTGGCGGGGACTGATATTTAAAAAAAGCAGGTCGGAAGGGCCTATACGTACTCCAGTGATTGCAACTTTACCTATTGGAGAAATGGGCCCCACCGGCTGCTTGTGTCAGACTATGTGATTTAGGGCGCCCTGTCGGGGGGGGGGGGTTGGGGGGGGTTCAAGCCGTTGCACAACCGGAGCACCTCACTGCATTGGAACGGATGAGCCCCACCGGCCGATAGCAGAGGAGCGACGTGATTGGATTGCCCGACCAGGAGGGCCTGAGTTGTCTCGACCGGAATAGGTCACGGTGTTGGCGTACGGGCCCTACTGGCTAATGAGCCCCTGCTAGTCAGTGGGCAACCAGGGCAGATACCTAACCGAGAGGACCCATGAAGCCTCCGACTGGAGATCAAGACTCAGGACGACGGACGTGTAAGTCCTCTCGGTTTGAGCAGATAAACAGCTTTGGGCTGCCGAAAAAGAGGACTCTTGCAACACCCAACGGGAGATCAATACTCACGGCATCGTATGGATAAGACCTGTTTGTGAGCAGCAAGAAAAGAAAACCCAACAAGGAGCACTCTCGCCTGTCTAGCCGGGAGGCTCTCGCCGACGTCCGATGGGAGCTCAATACTCAAGGCATCGAACGGATAAGCCTCTCCGGATGTAAGACGGAAAGGTAAAGTTGTGTTGCCAGGAGGCTCTTGCCGGCGTCCGATGGGAGCTCAATACTCAAGGCATCGAACGGATAAGCCTCGCTGACTGTAGGAGGAAAAGGTAAGGGTGTGTGGCCTGGAGGCTCACGCCAGCATCCTGAGGGAGCTTAATACTGACGGCGTCGGATGGGTAAGCCTTTTAGACCAAAGGATGAAAAAAGTTGTCTGGCCGGGAGACTTCGCAACCATCTGACGGGAGCTCAATACTCACGGTGTCGAATGGGTAAGCCTCACCGACCGTAGAAAGGAAAAGTAATGTGGTCTAGGCGGGAGGCTCTCACCGACGTCTGATGGGAGGTAATTACTCGCAGCATCAGACGGGAAAGCCTCTCTGAACGTAAGACAGAAAGGTAAAGTTGTATGGCCAGTATTTGGTGAAGTTTTTTTTTTTTTTTTTTTTTTTTTACACGGAAAAGGCAAAGGTTGGATCAAGCCGGGAGCACTCTTGCAGTGCCCGACAGGGGTTCAATACTAAGAACAATTTGGTTGTCTAAAAGGTAGATGCTATGACGATTACTGCATAATTGTTTAACGAATCCAATGAGCTGGTTCCGATATAAAGTCAGAAAATCTTGGTGCAGTCATTGTATTTGAAAATTTAAGTGTACAAAAAATAAATAGAAT
The DNA here is from genome assembly GCF_023724105.1 of Carassius gibelio. Taxonomy (NCBI): domain Eukaryota; kingdom Metazoa; phylum Chordata; class Actinopteri; order Cypriniformes; family Cyprinidae; genus Carassius; species Carassius gibelio. The sequence continues at coordinate 11,269,193 of NC_068372.1, forward strand.
TTCCTGTGCCAGTGTACCTCAGATGAGTGCCATTAATCAGTGATATGGCCATTGTCAATCGTCATCTTGTCAGTGCGTGAGATCGACGATACGTATACGCATGTAATCGTGCTTGGGTGGAGGAAGAGAGAGACTCTGTTCTTGTCATGCCATGACTTTTTGCTGTTTCAAACCATCCGGGTGAAAGAAAGAGAGCCTATGGAATCACCGATAGTCTAAAAGAATATACTTTCAGATGCACTGATAAACTGATGATAAATATGAAATTATTATATTTAAAACAGCTAGTTCATGTAATCGGATACTACGATCATCTCGCTTGTCTTGTGAAAAATTTGCCGCATCTGCACACGGAAGTTATCTATCTAAATGATCTGGAAATCGGTCAATGGTGAAACAATAGAGGATTTCATTTAAAGTTCAACAATTAAACCCTAATATGGAAGTAAATGAACATGTTAAATATAGTATTCAAAACCGGTAAATATATTTGGAGTAAGTTTTAGTTGAAACTGATGCATTGGTCGTACGCGGTCCAGACCATGCGCCTCATGATGAGACCGACACAACACCACAGAAACAAAAGAATGAGATACATTCTAACATAACGGAGGCATTAAACTTAGTTAGTGAGGCTTGTGTAAAATATTGCGCATACCAGATTACTTGTTACAGTGCAATGAAATACCTTGTATCTGCAGACGATGTACGTCTGTTTGTGGATTGAGACTTCTTCATCGCCTACAGGCTCGAATCATCCTTGCAAGCACGGGCAAGCGTGAAATGAAATAACGGAGCAGTTTGGTAGCTGAATTCTAGTGGCCGCCTAATAATGATAATAAAATACAATAATAGGAGAATGGGTCTAATATCGTCTTGACTATAATCGATACGTAATACTATCACCACCACCTAGGATGAATAGGCATAACTTTGAAGCGGAGGTGATGTCGACTTATGCCAGAAGAGAACCAACGACCCATTGAATGATGAAAAATGTTTTTTTTTTTTTTTTTGAGGAGATACAGAAAAGGCTCCTGCGGGAGCAGACACTGCTGCAGCAGTGGGGAGATACAGAAAAGGCTCATGCAGAGACACTGCTGCGGCAGATACAGAAAGGCTCCTGCGGGAGCAGACACTGCTGTGGCAGTGAGGAGATACGGAAAACAGATAACTAAAGGGGAGCATGAGAAGAAGAGGAGAGATAGCTGCTTTGGCCTCCTGCGGAGCTTGCTTTGACTGCTGTAGTTGTTGAAAGTGAAAAAAAAAAAATGAAAGTGACATGACATTCAGCCAAGTATGGTGACCCATACTCATAACTCGTGCTCTGCATTTAACCCATCCAAGTGCACACATATGGCAGTGAACACACACACACGCCATGAACACACCCCCGGAGCAGTGGGCAACCATTTATGCTGCAGTGCCCGGGGAGCAGTTGGGGGTTCGGTGCCTTGCTCAAGGACACCACAGTCATGGTATTGCCAGCCCGAGATTCGAACCCACAACCCTAGGGTTAGGGGTCAAATTCTCTAACCACTAGGCCCATCTTCCCCCTCCTTGGCTGTGGGAAGAGTAGACAGGTTAGTAACATTTGATGGGGCAACCTAAAAAATTAATGCGTAGTCTTCTGTGTTGCCAGCTTAGCGATTGGTTGCCTAATTTGACAATTCCTTAAGCCTTTGTCCACATAAGTACGTTCCTGTTGGAAAAGCATCATTCCTCTTGTTTTGGCCTTCCGGCCTTTTTAAGCAGCCTCCAAAACTGATAAATTTGAAACACTGGTTTCACATGGTAGTATAGACTTTGGAAACAGAGGCTTCTGAAAACAATGAACATCATTTAGTCTAGTAAAACATACCAATAGACATGATTATAGCAATGACATTAATTGCAGTTATGTGCTATTTACTTCCAAGCAGTTTCTAAAGATATTTACTTGCATGCTTTTCAATATTATAGACCTAGAAAGACAACAGAATTTTTTACTCACACTTGCTGTCCTGCGGCAAAACGAGGGTAGTGGTGTATTAGATAAATTCTAAGCGATCACGCCAGTAAATGGTGAAATATATCCCTAAATAAATTGATCCTGCCAGAATAATTGCATGAAACTTATGTCTGTGTGAGGTTTAAACATGCACGGTAAGGCAGATAATATCTTTGGACATTTCAGTATGGATGACGACTATGGGAAAAAAGCCTTGGCTTCGTGGTAAAAATTGGCATCGTCATCCAACAGAACTATGTCATAACCTCATTCAACAAACTTTAAGCCACCTTCCATGGCACACGACATTTGGACACGATTGTCATATTTCTCCCTCTAGGCAGTCGTGCAGAACTTTCAAACTGGTCGTGCAGCAACTGTTACCTTGGCATGTTCACCATGGTAAAATTAATGATTTTAATGAATATAATGTATGAATACATCGTCACAAATCAGATGACCCCCAAATAAAACCGTAGGTTTTATGGGGCTAATCAAATAAATAATGGTTTAAAAATCACTCAGTGGTCTGGACAACCCTCTGTAGTCTTCCGAGGTCATATTTGGTAGCTGAGCTGAACCAGAGATACTGAAGTGCAGAGGATGGATTTGATTATGTCGGAGTAGAACTGTTTTAGCAGCTCTCGTGGTAGGTTGAATTTCCTCAGCTGGGCAAGGAAGTACAAACTCTGCTGGGCTTTTTTCACAATGGAGTCAATAGCCGCATTTCCACTGTCGGGCCAGTGCGAGCCAAGGCTTAAAGCGGGCCGGGCGGGCTCATAGCCCCGGGCCAGTAGCACCGAGGCCAGAATAGCGCAGGGTTTCCACAGTGGAGCTTGAAGCACCGCTGCACGTCACTAAAACACGCCCTTTACACGCCTCTCAGAACAACGTCATGCAACCTCAAAATTTCACCATCAAAGAGAAGTTATCAGAAAACTAAGAAATAAGTCACTGGAACATGCGCGATCACAAAACGAAGATGATAAAAGCGGCAGTTTGTTTGCATGCTTTGTTATATAGCTATTCAA